>NW_020448941.1:151853-217080 GCF_003343035.1 Apteryx rowi | reverse complement strand
CTGTAGCCGCTGCTATGTGCTTTGAAGTAGTTTTACCAAGGACACTGGCGCAGCTGGGAATGATACATCCTGAGAAAGTACAGATAAGCTAGCAGAAGCCAGTGGGAACCAAGGTTAAGGGCTAGAGAGCTTTGCTAAACAAGCAGCAAGGTACAAGGCATGACYRCTGYRTGCGTGATCGGTGCMATGATTGGCTACCTGTGACATAATCTGTATGAACCACAAATCAAGGGCCAGAGCGCCGAATACCTGTACTTATAAAATGGGCAAATTGCTGAATAAAGATGGAATTGAACCTGCATTCTGTGAATGCGTATGATTCTTTCCCGTCACTCCCGCGGACCGCGACAGACAGCTACTGAACATCAGTTCTGTTACAAAAGAAAAATTATGTTTGCTTTCTTGTCTGTTATGGCAGCCAAAGCTCCTGAATTTAAAGGATGAAGCTTGATGATGTTAATTTCAGCTGCATCAGAAGACAGTGAGTGTTAGATTAGAGACATGAAATAAGTGTGCCTATGTGGCTTCTCTTGCTCTGCCTTTGAGTCCATTTATATTTTACATTGTCAGATCTGCACCAGTTATGCAGGTTCTCACACCCTGCTATTAAGCCATAAAAGAAACTGCCTTCTATTGTTGGGAAGGGGAAGAAAAAAAAAAAAATCATGGGTGTGTGGCCTGACTTTTATGACGCTGAGAAAAATTAATCAGAAGATGAGCTGTGTTTATAGGCTCCAGGACCCGGGACCAGTCAAGAGAACTTCAAAAGAAGACCTCTCTTTCCACTTATGTCCCAAACTTCACTCATTCTGCAGTCTGCTTGCATGCTCTTCCCTAGAGTCTGCCCTGCATCTATGAAGCATCTCCAGCCTGAGCTCCATGGGGAGCTCCTTTTGGATGGGGAATGAGCTGCCTGTTCATTCAGGGGCTCCACCTTATTGCAGAGCCATAGCAAAGCCATCACAAACGGGAAGCTTTCCTCCCTGCTGCCCAGCCCACAATAATTTTAACACAGACTGTGCTGTACATATGCTGTCAACTATGAATGGCTCAGCCAATTTTGCCATCCATTGGAGTTGCGGAGGACAGTAATCACCTTTCCTAAAGAGATGCACAGCTAAGGGAACACTTTCTGTCATACCCGCAGTGTTGTAAAGGACATGTGGTCAGAGAGGAGTGTTATACCAGTTTTGCCTATTTTTATCAGGCTTGTATATCAGGTCTTTAGCAGCAAAGTTATTCTTCTACTGCAAGGCCTACTTTCCTTGCTTTTCCAGCTCTGAAATGTTAAGAACTTTTAGTTTATTTTTTATTTTTATTTTCCCTGCAAGAAATTGACTGTGTAGCTGTGAGTTTCAACTGCCTTTTAGTGCTTTCAGCTTTTACTTACCAAAAAATAAAATAAAATAAAGCATATCAGGTTTTGTCCTAAAAGATGACAGCAAGAAAGATATTTTCCAAGTTGTCCAACAAACTTTCCAAAATAGGACTGCCTCCCTGGCTTGGGCTAGTCAGCCTTCCCAACCCCTGTAGATCCAAATGCAATGTAACTCTTATTACATATTTCCTGTTTTGATGCTTTCCCACCATCCCTCTGTGCTGCATGCTTCCAGGTCAGGACAAGCATGTATACTCCATTGTTGTGTGGAGTCAGCCAAGAGTTAGTTCAGCCTAAATTACAATCGCACTACATGCTCCTAATTCCTATTTATTTCACTCTTACAAGTATACTAGTTTCAAGCTGGCTATTCTTGTATAATTACAAGAATAATTTCTCCCTAGGGCTTGAGGGAGAAAAACAGCCCTTTCAAGAAGGCTCTAGAAGAGGCAAAAAAAATTCAGTCTGTGTTTTGGAAGCGCAGAAGCTGACTAGGACTGATAAATGATTAGGTTGAAGTAGGTTTTATGTGCACCTATGTTTTCAAATATTTAAAGGCATTTCTGCCGAAGCAAAGGCACATTATAAGGTTGAGGAAAGCAGGCATTTATAAGCCTATCGCAGGGCATAAAAGTGAGTGATAGAGCTCAAAGCTAGCTTGGTATGAAGAAATGTTAAGCAAGCACAGCTTGAAGTGTGTTGCGTAGGTCTTTTTTTTTAGTGTGTGGGGGTGTCCCCACGAAAAGAACATCTACTTTTGCCAAATCCAGGCTTTTACTCTGTACAGCGCTGCCTCTTCTCCAAAAGCCGAACTGTGGCGGGGGCGACTTGGAGACATGTCTCTACAGAGCAGGGTCGGCGAGTGGGAGCCTGCACAAGCCTCCTGCTGAGAAAAGAGCTGGTGTGGCAAGGAGTCAAGGTGGTGTTGTCAAAGCCTGGAAATGCTGCAGGCTCTTTTGGGTGTTACGTGCTGGGCTCTTCCGAACCTCGCGGGGTCAGGATACTGGAGGAAAGCAGGGCAGGTGCTCGTGACCTCCAGCAAAGGGAGGTGGCCAGGACTAATGGCTAATGTGATCTGGAAGGCAACAGTTTGGATTCCAGGGGTTATGCAGGTTTTCCAAGTTCATAATCACTTTCTTTTCCTTTTCGTGCCCCCTCCAACAAAGTTCTGTTTGTTTAGGTCCATTTGCTTAACTGACTCTTTGCAAGGGAGGGAGCATTGCTTGCTGTGTGCCTAGAGCATGCTGTTTACCTCCTCTGGATGGATCTGAGGCTGACAATGTTTGTGGTTTTAATGAAGACCATAAGCGACTGGATGTGGCTTTTTTTTTTTGCAGTTAGTGCCTGGCAGAAGTATTACACTTGTGAAATCTATGAAGAATCTCACAACACAAAAGAACCATACACCAGCTTGGCTGTGCTTCCAGCCTAGCAGGCAATAACAATACATTTGTTGCGTGTCATCTATCCTTTGACAGCTTGTAGCTGCCATTTGTCAGTGAAAAATCTGGTTATTACAAGAAAGCAATTTACTCACAAAATTCAAAAGGAGATTCAACTCCACTTCCTTCATTGCTAAGATGCAAAACACTGTGACATGATTAAAAAATGTGGTATCCGCCACTTCAGGATTTTCTTTTGTTCCCCTTGATGACATCACACATCTGCCCCAGGCCCTCACTTAGAACAGTAGAACTGCTGCTATAAATTGTTAGTTAGTGGGGCTTTATCTAGTTGTTGAGGAATAGCATAAACAAAATTTCCTTTTAAAACACAATGTGAAAGTAACACTCAGAAGTTTGCTTTTGTAGCTAATATAATAAATTTCTTCCCCATAAATTCCTAATCAAGATGAAGACAGATTGTAACACCTGGAAAATATGCTTCTGTAAAAATTCTTTGCATCTGTTAAGCTCCTGCAGTCAACTGGACTGAGCACTGCTGGCTGGGTCTGACTGCACCCAGTTACAATTATCTCCTCCTCAAAGTGTAGAGGTGGCCACCAGCTTGAGCAATACTTATTAATATATAGGTGCTTTATCCAATCTGGGACCTGAGGAGCTGCCAGAACATCATCAGGAGGCCGAGAGGTCAGTAAGTGAACTCTGAAGTTAGACAATGTGCATCTCTGTGCACCGTGCATGAGTCTGAAGAGAATGAAAGCTGTCTGTGGTAAAACAGAAACAGTGCAGTGAACGTGTAGACCAGCTACGATCTATCTTCAGTTGTCCAGGGACTGTGGGGAAGTGGGAAGGAAAGAGGTAACCTGGATAAAACAAGAACACAGATAATATACAACACAGTTAAGTTGCACAATAGGTAACTGCTTAGTATGTGTCTCTTTAACAGCTTCCAGGAAGAACAGAAGCACTTTAAACATCAAAGGTAGCATGGTGTCTGGTATGCCTGAGTGGTATTCACCAGCATCAGGGACCAAGGGAGGCACCACAGCTGCATTGCAGCCAGGCCTAGTAGGACACTGGGGGCTGGTTGTCCACGGTCTGATAGTCCATCTGCTCATGATTGATTCTTGTCTATACTCATATTTGCTTGTCTTATCAGAAACAGCATTTCAGGACAAGATTAGACACAGAACTGGAAATTTTCCAGCAGAATGTGTCTATCCAAAATTGCCAGTTTGTCAAAACTGACACATTTCATGAAGATTTGTCAATTCTGAGAAATTTGTTTTGAAGGGTAATGAGAAAAACATTGAAGAGATCAGGCAATTCTAATTGACTTCTTCAGTATGGAATATTTCAACTTTTCAGTTTCAAACTAACTTTGTTTCCTTCTTCATTTTTCTATATTTCATAGAATATGTGCAAATCAGAATGAAACATTTTCAAGTGACAAAACATCTTTGAATGATATGTTCAGGCTTTCTTTTTTCCCATGTATCATTTTATTTCAGAGTTTTTAAATTTTAAAATTTCCTGCCAAAATAAAAAAAAAAAAATTTTCTTCCTTTGCTCCTGATTGCGTTTGTCACAGATTTGGCAGTTGGCTCTTTCACCTACATTGATTTCCACTATACTAGAGATTGTAGATACTTGAGAAGATGTGGGTAATAGTACTGGTAATATTCCATGCTCTTCTTCTAGCAGTAAGTGTTCCAGTCTGAAATAGAAACAGTTTGGTGTCTTAACATTGTTCTATTATTATAAAGCTTACATGTAGAATCAATGAATGTGCATCCAGGTGATCCATTATTAACCTGGAGACAGCTAAATATCCTGCTAGATCCATAATCTTTAATTCCAGAGGAAAATAATAATAATAGTAATAAAAATATGACTGGAATGTAAGGGAAATGCTTGTTAGAACATAAAATTGCTCACTACTTTGCAGAAACAGGTCAAGGAGAGGGAACTTCTTTCAGGCTGGGGCAGAAGCAACCAGATCAGCGCATAATCAGGTCCTCACTGAATGTAAATCTCTTTGGTATCCTGTGTGTATTTTACAAGCAGGGAAATGATTCAAGGAATATGCTGACCTAGTTGATTCAGGAGTATTAAGATTCAATCCAATTTTAGGGCCGTGCATTCCCAGGAGGTGCTGGAAATTGTATCGGCTTTCTACAAAAGCTATCTCAGGAGCTCTAGTAATAGCCAAAACCTTTTACTTGGCATGATGCCACCCTAATGAAGGAGAAAAGACATTGGGAAGAGGCTCTGCAGAAAATAAAACTGAGGATGAAAACTGGCAATGTGGCAAGGAGAGAGACACAGAACTACATGTGATGCCTTAATATGCCCTTTACATCTGAAAAACATCTGTGCCTGAACTCAGCATAATATAGGAGTGGGTTCTCGCATGTGCCCTGGTCCATTAATAAATACTGCCAGGTAGTAGCTATATGGCAAGTGCAAACTTCTAGAGAAATGATTGGTCTGTACTGCTGTAGACTTGCTCCTACACTAGCAGGCATGCAGAGATAGGCATAATATCTGCTCCCTGCCATGGGGCCCTCTGCAAAGGGAATCAGCCCCTTTTAGCTTTCTAAGGAATTTAATAGCACAGGGAGTTAGCACAGGTGGATCAAAACCCACCACCAAGTGACAAGTTACTCCACATCAGTAACACTGTGGTAACTGCATACGCTTGCAATTTTACTTTGCTCTGCAGCACTTATAACTGTATAAATGTCAGAGGTGGCTTACCTCTCAGTGAAACAAACTACCTTATTGAATGTTTCACAATGGGATTTTGTTCCTTGCAAGAAAATATGCTTCAGCTAGGTTATAAAGTGGGAGCCATTGTAGGTTACACTAGCTGAAAGTCTAGGCTAGAGGTTTCTTTAATTTAAAAAATGAAGTGCTTCGGGCATTTTTATTTTGAAATCGAATTGTATTTTTAAACATCATTTGCAAAAGATTTTTTTTATTCACCCTATAAAAATGTTAGAACACAACATAATTGATAGTAGTAAAAGCAAAGTTTCTTTCTAAATTGCTGGAAGTTTTCATTTTTTTTTAGTTTTGAGGAGAAACTGTGTTCTTTTTCCTTGGGGAAAAAACAAAGAAAAATGTTGACCCTTTTTGTCATTGCCTTCTACTCTCTTCCTTCAGTTACTTAGCTACAAATTTTCCTGTTCTACTAGAGAGGAAGAATAAGACAGGCAGATCCTCTAAAACAGTCTGACTATTTTTCTAGTCCCGTATTTTAATATTTGGATTAATTTTTATGAATTTTCTCCCTGCTCTCAGGGAGTCATTTTTATGCAACCAAAATAGTTCAGGAGCAATTCCCCCCATGCCACACTGTAAGTAAAGACCTGAAACACTCAGTCTTGTTATTTCTGTGTCTTCAGTTTCTTCTTGAGGCATTTAGGAAGACTCACAAAAATATAGCGAAGCAACATATCTAAGCAAAAAAAAAAAAAAAAAAAGGGAGAAAAAAAGCAGCAACAGTTGGGCTGACATGTGGAAAGACCACAACCCTTTGCATAACCAAAAGAAGTATGTTCCATGTTGGCAGATGCTCTTTAATGGAATAAGTGAAAAAGACAACTGCGTTAGCAGGAAAAGAAATTAAACTTAGTGTGGAAGGAGGGCTATAGAAAGAACATGTAGTTGCACTAATGATTGTGAAGGTTGCACAGGGGGACACAAAGTGTTTACCACATATTTAGTATGATATTACTGAAAAATAGCTGGGCATATGAGTAACCATCATATTAAAATTAAAGTTATTAAAGCAAATACAGCAAGCTGAAACAGCTGAGAATCGGCATTCAAGTAAACAGACTTCTGGGGAACTGGGAAGCGAAATGGCTTTGAGGGTGAAACAGGAACGGAGCTGTGAGATCAGGAAACTCATACAACTCTCTGACTGGAAAAAGCCTCTGACCTTCCAGCCTCCAGCAATTCAGAGGTAACTGGGTTTTGTTCAAATGTAGGGTCACCACTGGAATAATAACATGCTCCAGGCACTAGCAGTTGTGCTTGCTGCAGTCCTACTCTGTAGAGTGTTGCGTGCCTTAATTTGTTTTCATTTTTACTAACAAAAATAAATAGAAATTAGAAAACTCCAGGGAGGGAGGAAAGAAATTGCGTTTACGTTTCAAAGCTCTGCAGCCAGCTCTCCAGTGTGCAGTTGCAGTGTAAGGCAATGTTCATGCCTTGTTAAATAAAAAACAAAGAGCAAAAGAAGAAAACAGAGCTGTTTTACCAGAAAGCACAGATTCCATCTCTTATTCATCACTCTACAGTTTCTTTGCAGTCTCTGGCCTGAGGCTGCATGAACATACATATTTGAATTTGAAATGCAGTGGTTGAAACCTTTCTTCCCCCCTTGAAAACACTGACAAAAATATCACAAAATTCAGATTCAGGTTGAAGGTATGGAAAGTTCCCTAAGTGCTACAGTCTGCTTTCTCTCTGACACAAATAGAGGAGCCATTAGGCTTGTTTTTCAGTTCCTGTATCTCCAGTAGAGAGCCAGAACTTGAACTCTGTGCTTTATTATGGGATTCCTACAAGTTATCCAAGTGGAGCAATCCAGTGCATTTATCTGGCAACTTTCCATCTGCTGTTCCAATTAGGCCGTGAAAAGGTGTCACTGTGAAACCTCTGTCTCTGTCCTTGCTGCTAAAATCTTCAAGGCAAGTGGCAATTAAAAGTCTTTTGGTTAATCAGCACTCTTAAGTGCTTTAAGTTTGCAGACAATAGTCAATCAGCAAGACTTAAAAAGAGGCTGGCAAGCATGYATGTAGCACTATCCCACATGCAGCAGCTTGGATAAAATGTTGAGCACATTACCCTGATGGATGTTGCACCAAAGCAGATGCTTAACAATTCAGCCCTGAGACAAGCACGTGTTGTTTCATGGTGGAGCCACCTGTTGTACTTTCTCAAGTTGTGACATCCTTGGATTTATGAAGTAAATCTTATGAAGTAAACCTCTGAACTGAGTCCAGTTTGTATTTGGCTCTGAAACCTCTTTAAAATAATCCAAAATAATGCAGGAAGTAGTGCTGTGAATTCAGTGGTGAACATTTTTCTCCTCCAATTTTGGACTGAATGGCTGTTTCAGCAGAGAGTTAGGAAGTACTGTGCTAACTGGTGTCTTTCAGATAAGATGTTAGCTCTTTTTTTTTGAGAAAATTAGCAGAAAGCTTGCTCATGAGAACTGCACTGCAACACTTTTAATATTCATCTGTCACTGATATACTCCAAAACAGAAAGAAAAGCAGAAACAGAACATGTTCTGTAGGGCTTGACTGCTCCACTCCCTTTCCACTTTACAAGTTACAGCATGATTTAAACAGCTAATGCTCTCCACCTTTGCTCTGTATTCAGCCTGTGAAAGAAGTTCTCTGCTTCAGCAACTCCCCTGGGTTTTCCCTGCCTGCTTCAGTCCGTACAGTCATGCTTTTAACACCAGGTGCTTTGATGTAAGGAAGAAGGTGAAGCTAAGGGGATCTGGCCTCTGTCACTTGCATTCCTTCCACATAGTCTTTTTTCTGTGCTCTCCTCTTCTCCCTCACTGTTTGCTTTCCTTCCCCCTACAGTGATGATAGCAGAGAGAAGGGAACTCTCCATCTCACAAGCAGGGTCAGTTCTGAAAAAGTCTAGGGCTCACCCTCCACTTCCTGTTTGACGTAGACACCATATTAACATAAATAATGGTGCACTAGTGTGTCTCAGAGCAGCCTCTGGCCAAAAGCATCAGCTTCTTCAATTTCAGCTATGAGATTTCCAAAGATTTAATAACTAACTTGTTTTTCTAGATGGATTGTTCTTCATGGTGTCCTTAAAATCTGTTCTATGTACAGTCAAATTTATAACTGACCACAGTACTAATGTGTATAGAGMAGTGGCAGGACAGAGTGTGGCCTCTGTTCAGGTGTATCTCAAAAAGCACAGGCCAAGATCTGTTCTGCAATATTCCACTGAAATCATGGGATTTCACTCAATATTAGCTGTGTGCTTATGTCTTCCCTAGCTTATACCTTTGCCTGGTGCAAACTGAATGAAGCCTTCTGCCTATGAAAACAGGAACACCTAGGAAATAGCCCTCCCATGACTTTTGCTGATCAAGCGGAATGGGTGTGTTGGTGTTCACGCTGCATGGAGCTGATGCTCTGTCCACTAGGGCATTTTAAAAGAATCCCACTGGCTTTAGTTGAGACCCTAAAACTGGAAACTTTTGGAGAATCCTGGGTCACTGTGACAAACCACAGGGGGGTCAAAACCTGAAGGTCTAGTGGGAAGACGCATCTTTCCCTTCTCCCTCAATCCAACAGGGATTTGAAGAAGAATCTGTGTCCTACCACTTTTGGCTGTGAAGAACACTATATTCCATTCTTTTTGGCAGATGACTTTTTTCCCTCTTCTTATAATGTGCTGCCTCATATACTGTACAACAAATGAATCCTGTGTGAGAGGAAAAACTGAATTTTAATGCCTCCTACTGTATCACACAACTGATTTGTGTATGAGTTTTCTAAGTAGCCTACGACCTACTTACACAGGAAAGCATCTAATACCCAACTGCAGTAGTGAACAACAAAGATGTGTGAAGTGGGCTTTCATTGGCATGAAAGAGGAGTTGCTGACAGAATAATAGCACTGAGGGCCRTATTTTGGGAACTTCTCTTTTGCTAGGTCCATGGGACTCCAGGATTGCCCCTCTCAGAGCAGGCTGCAAGGTGCTGCTTTTCTTTCAAGGTGAGGAAGCTGCTTGGTGTTCAGCTTGGGTATGTTGGTTGCGCTTTCAGAGGATAAGCTGTTAACATCCATTATGAATCATGTTTTTCAAAGTTTATATAATGTTTACAGCTGTAGTAGCCTGCTAGATTCTTCTGACATTAGGGGAAAAAAAGACAGTCCTTGGGTGATTCTGTACATCCTAGTAGGAAATGTTTTAAATATTTTGGATGAATCTCTCCTAGAAGTGCTGATATCTCTCCATTGATTGTACAGGAGTCCAGAGAACCAGCTTAGATGTATGTTGTAGATCTCCTGCAGACTTGAATGGTTGTTCTCATGTGGAACTAATGGAAATCTCTCATAAATATACAAACAGACCAGGAAATTGTGTGGCTCTTCTAAGATTTAAAATCTGTCATCTATTAGCCTCTTACCTGGGTCATTCTTTTGTTTCTTTGTGGCTAGAGATTAGCATCCACTTTAATGAATACAGAGAAACAACAGGAGTTTTTTATATTAGTCATTCACACTCAGAGAAAGACTGGCCTGTTTGGGAACCTAAAACCACATCCTCCATGGAAGATAGAATGTATAGGAACAACAGGTTGGCATGAACTTCATACCAGTGAAATTTTTTGCTACAGCTCAGCAATCTGTAGAAGGAGTTGCTGCAAAAACAGGTGCTCTCAGTGCACCGAGGCATGGAGCACTTCCAGCAATGAGTACCCAAAGTTTGCCTTCAGCGATACTCAGTGATTCTCTGAGGACTTCTCTAGACTTCAAGAGCTCTTTGTGGTACCAGGTTTCATGGAAACTATGTAAGTAGTCAAGTCTGGCATGAATTTCTGAGAAATTAATCTTTCTCCAAGATTTAAACCATTTTTTAAACTTACATCCTCAATGGATTATACAAATTAAATATATATACTCACATATGTGTATATTTGCATACAAACCAGTATAGTGCTCCAAGCTCCTGGGAATATTAATGTAGTCACAGATATATTTTTATTTTGCATCCTGAGATTAAAATTTCAATAGGTGAAACAATTCATTATTCAGAAATTATTAAACCATTAATCATTTAAATCAAATTTGGGGTTTCAGTCAAAYAGGGGGAAAAAAAGTTCTGGAACAAGCTACTTCCCTATTTCCATATTTCTTTTATGCAAATATTTAATTTCTCAGGCTTTATGACAAGTTTCATTCTAGCAGAATGTTTACAACCCATTTATTAACCCTTCAAACTGGGGGGAGGGGAGAGATGATAGCCAGAAGATTAATGTGACCTTAGCTTCAGCATCACATTTTATAACCCATTATCACATGGTGCCATTTCTTTCCAACAGTAAAGCAGCAACCTATCATGAGAGTAACTTACAGTGACAAAGACCATCAGTGTGTAAAGCTACAAGATTGTTTTATTCCTCAAAACTGTAGGACAGAGACCCTAATGACACACAATGACATGAATGCTGATTACTTTTATGACATAGAAAGCCCCTGATTGGAGATTGACCTCTAGCAGAAAAATACCTGTCTGGGTAAATAATTCTACTTTATTATAAAGAAAGAAGAAAGTGATGAGGGACTTGCAATCAATTTTCTGTTGTACCCACAAAAATGTGTATCTATCATGGCGATGTGAGGGTAAGGACAAAGATCATCCTATCAAGTTTGTTCATTGGAGGAAAAATATGTTTTTAAGTGGTACTCTATCATTTCTTGCCGAGCCAGCCTGCCTTTGGTGGGCTGACTGACTGCCCTCTTTTGGAAAAGGAGCCTTTAATTATGGACTGGTCCAGCTCCAACAGAGAGCAATGATAGACTTCTCACTAATTTACATGGGGGACCAGAGACCCTGCATTGTAAGTACTTAGCCAAATGCTTAAGTGTGTTCGAAATAGTAGTTCTGCTAACTAGTATTCTCTTGGACTCCTGTATATTTTTTTATCTTAGTCGTGGTTACTTACGGTGGCACACCTAAGTTTAGGCCTTTGCTGTGTCAGTTTCTATACTGGAGTCAGGTACCCTGGACTTTCTTAGTAAGCTATTGTTAAGAATACTGGACTGAAACTGTCTAGAGTTAATTGCTTAGCATAACTTGCTTAGAGTTAGTAGCTAAATTTGCTGAAGCCTTAGGCTGCAAGCTGTGAACTTTCACCTAGATGTTGCCTAGTTATGTGAAAGAGGGCCCCAGAGCTGGTTCAAGCTGAAAGATAAAGAAGTTACAACCAACAGCAGAAGCTGCAACCTTGAAAATAAGAAAAGAAACAGCCTGCCTAGAGACAATGGCGGAATCCAATGAAGAAGGGGAAGACCCCAGATCTAAATATTACTACTGGTCTAAACTGTGGCATGAGGGGTGGGAAATTTAGATTTTAAGGGTATAATTGCCCAGGGATTTCTTTGGGGTCCCTCTCTGGAGGCACCCAGGTCAAGCTGTTATTTGCCGCTGTACCACTTACAGTAAATCAGTTTGCGATACTCCGTGTCTGAGACTCTGCTTTGGGAAACCTAGGGTCAAGAAACTTTTTTAACATCCATGAACAGAAGTAAGCATTTTTATGGAACAATTCCTCTGACCAGTTTTATACATCTGCATTAGGATGAGATGATTCTCATGTGCGAGGCAATCATTTCTCTCTACTAAAACCACTCAGAAAGTCTAGAAGGGTAGTTCAGATGTAGACATCTGTACTAGTGATGCTCCCATCTGGCTAAATGAATCCTGCCATGCCTTAAAAACAACAAAAAATGTACTATGCTCTTTGCTATAGATGATTCCTTTGCACTCCTAGTTTTAGGTAGGCAGAGGAGAAGGTTGCCTAAGACACAAGATTGCTGGGGTTTGCAAATAGTCTCGAGTAAGGGCAGCCGCTACCTTGCTGCTTCCCATGCCCTGTGTAATTCACTCAGACAATGGAGGGAGATAAGTGCAGAGAACTGGTGAGGGCTGTGAAATATGGCCATAGCAACCCCAGCAAGAGCATTTATGTGGACTGTTAGGCCAACACTTACATACCCAGCATGAACTCAGCTGTGAGCCCGTCCCATCATGCACTTCCATTACTTAATTTTCTTTGTCATTGACTAGCCTTGAGCCTGCTCAGCTGATTTCTGTCTCTTTGTCAAACAGATGGAAGCAGAAGATGAGATGTCCTTCTTGTAGAGGATGCTCTTGTTTGTAAAGATGTAGCTAGTTTCTTCAGAGTTTGAAGTACCTTTTGTTTTGACAGTAAATCCAGCAGTTTTATTTCAGAGAAGTGCTTGGAGTGCTGCTTAGGCCCAGTTATTTATCAGTTGCAGATAACAGTGGTCTTATTCAAACATAGGGTTGTCTAGATCACAGAGGAGATGTAGCAGAAGGCTACAGAGACTGGAGAGAAAGGATCTTCTTGAGAATACTGAACGAAGTCATCTTGTTTCATATTTCAGTGATGGTGTAAATTCTTTTAGACATTTTTCAAGTGTGTTTCATAAAGATTTCTGTATTTCTCTTCAGTGCTGAGTGCTAAAGCAAATCTGTGTGGTTCAGACTTTTCTACTTTCTTCCTCAATTAATCATTTCCCTCTCCTTTTTTATTTTTGCTTTGACTTGTCTTTTTCCCTTAACATCTCAGCCTCCTGGGACTTTCAAATCCAAACACTTCCTTCTCAACTCTTGTCCCCACTCCAAAACTTTTCCCTTTAGAGGAGAATGTACAAGGAACTAATGACATACGATGTTTCAGTAGCATCCAGTCTTATGTGATTTAAGGGCGGGGGGATGGTATCCTCAAGCAAGGGGACACTTGTCTCTCAAGAGTATCTAATCCATTGAAAAACTAATGTAGTTTATTGAAATACTTGTTATTTCCACCTCCTTGAAAATATATTTTCCCCGGTAGGTGGAGGGAAAATATAGATCACTGGCATTTTGTCAGATTTTAAGTAGAAACTTCTGAGGAAGTTAGTAACACAGCTTCTCTAGAGTTAAAATAAGGACCTTAGGAAAGGTAGTTAGGAAAAGATCAGAGCAATGAATAAAGTTAAACAACAGAAAAAGTTGGAGATCTGTGTGCTCATGCGTGGTTCGCAGGCATAGCCACCAGGCATGGTGGGGAGGGCAGTCTTCAAACTGAAAGATGCAGAGCACATCTGGAAGCTTGCACAGATCTCAGAGGCTGCTCCTTTGCTTACCACATGTTTTAGGGTCTATTCCTCCCAGCACATGGTTGTTCTCCTGGGCAGGGCACAAGAGGATGGGAGTGGAGCAGGACTATAACCACACTCCTTTCTGTCAGCTGTGTCACCCTGTTTCCCGGACAAGGGAAAGATCAGTATCTCAAGGAAGATCTGCTTTTATACACAAAGACCTGTGATTTTCTGTCCTTGTCATGTAAAATGAGCAATGTCACATCAGCCCACATTCTTCTTTGTCTTGCAAACTTTCTTTTGAGCATTGTGAACAAATAAGAGTGAGAATTGGCAGTCTACCCTACTGGTTTAAGTTTCATTAAAAATAGAGGGAAATTTTGGGAATGTATCTTTCAAGTACAAGATGTAAAAGAGAGGCTGCTAGTAACTGTGGAAATTTTCCATGCAGTTCAGAAGAAGTTGGGGTTGATATTATTTAATTCAGTAGATCATGATCTAGTGCATTTCAATATTCTGAAAAATTTTACTTGTTTATGCTTAACATCATAACTTTTTATCTAAAAAAATGTCAAGAAAGTCCAGCCATAGCAGAACACTTTACTGCACCCACATGACCTCTTTGGGAAAAGATAGAGAACAAACTGTGCAGATGTTAGATGTGTTGCTTAATGCAGTGCTGGAGGGCACTCAGGTGCAAAAGGTCTATTAGAAGAACCTGTACAGAATAGAAGAGAACTTAGTGTGTGGTCAAGTGAGGAATCACAAGGCAGATGCTCTCATGCAATGAGCTATAACAAGGCTATAATATCAATAATCTGCATGTTAATGAGTCAGAAATCTTCAGATTAAAGACTTCCCAAGTGAACTGTGAAACAGCGGACCTTGACGGCTTTATTACTGTTGAATAGGACAGCTTTCTTAATACTCATTGATAGTTTTTGTCTCTATCACTTTCATGGAGAATATAAAGCCTCCATATGAACCCTTCTATTCCAGAAGTAGAAAAATCATGTCTTTTATACATTGGTTGTTGTTGCCATCATCATTGCTACTATGAGGATTTTTGTATCTATGGGAATGCATAAAGTGTATATAGAGCTAAATGGAGCTAAATTATAAAGCTAAATACTAAATTCTGAAATTATTTTTAAGATTTAAATTTGTTTTTTGTTTCACACTGGAATGAAACCAAAACTTCCAGATGTTTTGAGATAAAACCCCAAACTGTGTCAAAAATGTATATTTTCTACCTGAGATGGTCAGGTTTTCTATTCTATTCTATTCCTAATTAGAAGTGACCAGAGATTCCTTAACTTTCCAAACTTTTCTGGATGAGAGCATCCTTGAGCCTGTATCAGGAAACATTTCATCTTCAAAAAACACAACATTCTTCAACAAAAACACCCTTTGTGAATATATTCTGGACACTGCTAATCGAAGCTCCACAGACTTGGCACAGCACATACATAAATATAATAATCCATGCTCAAAAGGATCCAAATCTCAATTGCCACGCCAGAGAAAGGATCTATTTATTCCTTACCTGCAAAACAGGGCTATGGAGGCACAGAAAAACTAAGATGCAGGGGCTGCTCAATGGACAGGTAGATGCCTACGTCATCTGCCACACCTGAGTCACAGGCCCCAGCATGCAGAATTTGCCACAAGGTTTAAGCACAGTGGTCACTGCTCAGCTAAGGAGCTGCTCAGAGCCCTAGCATGAGCTGTTTGAAGCCCTGAAGCCAGAAGTGGTGGGTGTTACCTATTTGAAGAGCTGGGGTTCATTATACAGATGTGTGCTGTGCATGCCTATGATCTGGTACCTGTCAGACCCCACTGTGAGAAATACAGGTCCAGAGGGAAGGAGACAGACAGTGTCTGCACAGAAGTCCTGTGAGAGCCTTGAGAAATGAAAATTGAGTGAGCAGAAAGCAAACACAGAGATTATTTCAACTCTAGCAGGGGCTAACACCACGTAGGATCTCTGCCTTGGAGACAACGTGGASTAATTTATATGTACCGTAAAGATTCTGTACCTGATTTTTACCCCCCAACTTTAGGATACTGAAGTGTTAACATACTGTCTCTGGTTGAACTGTTTTGGGTGCCTACCTCAAGGGCAGTGTTCACAAGCTGAGGGCTCCATACTGAGGGATGCATTTATCTGTCATCTGTCAGCAATATGCACCAGACCAACCACTTAAGTTACTTTGTCCTCCATCCCTCCTCAGCTGAGTGGCTTCCGAAATCGCTTACTGAAGCACTTTATCCTCAAGTGCTCGGTAAGGAGCCTCAGCATCACCAAACTGCCAGCTTAGGAAAAAGAAAATCTGCTAGATGACATACTGACTGCCTAGGGGTTAGATACTATTCTTCTCAGCTGCAAAACTATGAAGTCCTTTCACAGAGCTAACCCTAACTAACCTGACCATGGTCATATATGAAATCTCTAGCAGTCCTGTCTCTTTCTTAAGCGCAAGTGCTGCATGTCTTTCTTTTTGGTCTATATATTCAAAGTAATAGAGAAAGATCACACTTAATTATTTTTAAGGCTCATTACAATAACAATTCCAATTCTTTTCAGACAAGCAAGACAACTGAGGAGTGAAATATGAAAATATCTTGTCTTAAAAGTTTCAACTTTGCTTCCTTAGCAACTCTCTCTGACCTGTGAACTGCAATCTTGGTTTGGCAATAGAAATTTAGCTCTGTTTGTTCTTTTACTGTTGTGGGATTTCAAAATCCGTATGAGAGATTTATACTGTATAGCCTCTGGTAAAATCAATTGGAGTGGTGCAACTCTTTGGAAAGGGAGAAATTAGTAATATCTGAATAACATGAATGCAGTGCTGTGTGTCTTCATTCTTTAGAAATGTACAGCACTTTATGGATTGTATAACAATTTCCCCCTTCCCTGTAGAAGTATATTGAAACTGAAAAAGATCTCCCACATCTTAGCTAAACAGTTAAAAAACTCACACATAGTTAAGCAATGGAACCCTGTATTGTGTGAAACAAGTCAGTTGCATCATAAAGGAAAGAAAACTCTAGCATAGTGCAAAATTTATCATGGAGGCAATTTTAGAAAGATGAGATATGAGATTAATTTAGATTGCACCCTTTGTTCTTCTAGTATTAGTCCACAAGCATACATATGTATCCCAAGCAATATTAAAACAAAACAAAACTGGTATTCTCCTGTTTCCTTTATCAGTCTCTCAAAATGATTTGATAAGAGTATACAAGTAAATATTTATGGGAAAACTCCTGCTGCTATTAGAAAAAACAAGGAATTCACTCAACCCATAACAAATGGATAGAGCTAGTTGACAGAAAAACCAAACCCTTCTTTCTAGCTCCTACCCATGGAAGCAGTTGCAGGTTCAGATCTTGAATCAAGATACCTTGGAGTACAGAGTGAGTTTCAACTGCATAGTTTTTGCTGCAGGTGAAGTAGCGGGAAGATCTGTGAGAGAAAGTGGTAGTTATCTCTGCAGCAGTTCTCTCCTTTAGGGTAGTTTTGGGCCTCTCCATTCATATCTACCGCCACAGGCTGAACAAATCTAAGTTGTATATGGTACCACTCATTATGGGCTGTGGAGCAGCAGGCTAAAAGTGAGCAATGAGAATCTCCCCAGGGTCTACTGGTACCATTGCAAGCTTCATGTGTACTGGATCTATACGAGACTATGAGGCAGCAGTGTGAGCTCAAGTTTAGCAACCTAGGAGCTCACCCAAAGCTGAGGTGTACATATACGTGTGCAGTTTGGAAATGAGGCAAGTTTCCATGGAAGTGAAAACGTGGATAAGCATTGAAGATACATACTAGACACAGATGGCAAGCCTAGATGTGTCCTAACTTCACCAGCCTAAACTTCAGCCGGGTTACCCTCATCCCCCAGCAGTTTTCTTATGGAGGAGAGAGGGTTTCATTTTTTCCCTTGAAACACAGAAAGGTTTGTGACTTGCCTGTGTATGACGTCTCTTCATTTCCCACCTGATACTCCTACAACTTCTGCCTACAGAAGCATGCAATCTAAAGAGAGCCCCAGTGATTTAAGAGGCAGAATGCTGTTGCCTTGGTTCAAAATAGTGTCAGTCTTGACCTCCTCAACACGCCTGCCCCCCAGCCCCTCCACTTGCTCAGGTTTTGGGGGTCAGGAGAGAGGAAGGGAGATGAATGAGACTATTGTTTATAGATAAAACATTTGGACTGCTTAATATCTGTGGTAGCTAGTTCTGTTGTGCATGCTTCTTTACATTGTTGTCAAAGGCAGCTAGCAGCAGAGATAACTGCCTTCTTGTCATGTGGGCTGACAAAGACATAAAGGTATAATATAGGTTTTCCTCTTTCATTTTGGGTGATAAAGGTAAATTCCCTTTGTTGAGAGCCTCCCTGCTTGATCAGTGTTATTGCGAATTTACTGTTTCTATCACAGTAATGTGTTGGCTCCATAGGAGGTCAATGCTCCATACACAAAGTGCTCTGTATAAATATAACAACAAAGAGACACTGTGTGTGCAGTTAAACATAATAGTAAATGCTTTCCACTCTGCATGTTACTTAGCACATTTTACTCACATTTATCTACAGAGTTTCAGCTGCTAGTATCTCCAGCACTGCAACCATTTAGGGATGATTTCCACGTATTTCCTCCCCCGCTACAGTTTAGCAACAAGCTCACAAGTTTGCCTTCTTTTCCAGGATCTAAAACTGTCTATAAAGAAAGGTGAAGCTTCTGTCTGAGATCTTCAGAAGAGTGTAAGACTCCCTGATTTCCCCGGTCTCATGCATAGAAGGTCAATAAAGGGTTGGCACTGTCTTAGTATTTTTACAAATGTCATCCACCCCAAAAGGCCATTTCTGCTAAACTATGAATTTCTGTATGCCAGTGAAGCAAGCCTCCTTCCTCCAGCTTCAGATAATTCACAAAACAATTCAAGCTTTTTAAAATTTCTAAAGAGCCTTGGGACTAGAATTATCTGAAATGTGGAAATCCAAGGAAGTTCTTTTAGATACAGCTTGATTGAACATGAGCATAGCTCAGGTTCCCTTTTTTTTTTAAGACTAACTAGAGTCTTTCTCTTTTTTGCTCAGTCCTTCCTCTTAAAGTTCAGTTTTGTAGTATTTCACCAGTCTGAGAACAGACAGGGCTCTTCTCTTCTATATGCACGGGTAATTTCTGCTTAAGGACCCTCAGGTCACAGGCTAAGAGCTCAGTAATTCTTTCTGGCTCTTTAATTCATAATAAGTTAACCAGGCTGCACAGACTCTGTACATCTCCTAGCTTCACTCATAAGTCATGACATGAACTGGACACGGCATTACAATGTGTATGATTCATAAAGCCATTACTAAGCACTCATCACCTCAAGTGTAGAGTCACATTATGGAAAGGGAAGGTATGGAAAATGAATGTGTGCTTTCCAAGAAAGCAAAGAAAAAAAAAATTGCAAAGTCAACCATAGCATGGTTCAAACAACAGCAACTATTCTGTGATTGGCTTTGAATTCTTTACAGATACTGAGTTTGTTTTTACCAAAAAAAAAAAGGAAACTAACCTGCTTTTGTGTAATTAGGGACATATGCTGTGGTCAAAATGGAAGTCTGTTCACAACTGCTACATAAATGCATATTATGAATAGTTTTTAATCTACATTGCAATTTATATAGAACAAATTCAGTGTTGGGGTAGTTTCCTTAAGAGACTAAGATATCTGAAGGAAGACTTAGGAGGTAGAGAGTTGTCAGAGTCCAGAAATGTGATCCAAAAATCCTTACTCAACCTGTGGGTTTAT
This sequence comes from Apteryx rowi, assembly GCF_003343035.1. Lineage (NCBI taxonomy): Eukaryota > Metazoa > Chordata > Aves > Apterygiformes > Apterygidae > Apteryx > Apteryx rowi. The sequence continues at coordinate 197,607 of NW_020448941.1, read as the reverse complement.
AAGCTCTAGAAGCAGTTTGCATGTACACCTTCAAGTTCCCTAGAGCTACATCTCTGTGTGACTCCAGAACTGCCCGGATTAGGCAATACCAAACCTTTTAGCATCTAATTTATGCCTAAGTATGACTGTGATGCAGAATTTAGGCATTCTCATATATCCCTGAAGAGAATGACGTTCTCTAGGAATACTTCTAGCATACACTGCCTGTATCAGACTTCCTATAAAACACAGTTATGGCTGTTACTTTTCTGTGAAATGGGAAGTAGGAAAATTGTTGTCACCCCCCAGCTCTGCTTTATACCATACTTCACAATTATGAACCCAGGAGAGGGAAGACCCTATTTTGGCTCCTCCTTGTGCCTTGGGCAACCCTGAACAAATGTTTCCCGTCTCCCAGGCTGAGCTAGATGGAGAGCAGTGTTTTTGGTTCTCCCTCTTGAAACTCTGGCAGTATGCAGAAACCCCCCCCCCCCCCAAACCTCTTAGTATGCCAGAGAGAGAAATGTCAAGCAGGAGTCTGACTCTACATCCTAGCGGCTTGGGCATAGCACCTGTGAAGGGAAAAACTTGATCCCTGCTCCCAAGGCTGTATATTTATACAACTACGTTGATTGACTTAAAGTATGCTCCTGTTCTGAGGGCACATTTTAGGTGCAGAGACATATACATTCAATCTTTGTTCATACAGTTGGCTCCTACCCTGATGCCATGTGGATACACTGACACAAATGTGCCTGAGCCTTATGTCCTGCTTTGCAAGTGACTGTGACTGCACATTCAAGCCCTAAGCCCCTTGCCTCAGGTGGCTAGATCAAGGAGCCAGCAATGCTAAGGTTGTGGTTTTCAGCCCTTTGAGGGATGGACTTTCCTCTGTTTAGAGGCTGCAGACTGTTAAGGCAAAGTAAGCTACATGTCTGACTTGAATGTATATGCTTCCTTAGCCACCCCCTCACAGTCACTGCTGGAAACAGAATAATGAGCTACACAAATCATTGCAACCCCATGCAACCCTGTTCTTGTGTGAACCTTCCTACATACTACAGGGAGCACACATGCCATAGGCCAGGACTCAACCCCAGGTTTCAGGCAGTGAAGAGCTACACTTTGCAGCAGCTAACTTTTAAGCATTTATTTGACTCAACCTTTCTCCAGTCATGTCTGTAGGAAGAAGCAGATGAAATAACTTGTAATACACTAGAGACAGAAATAGTTGTCAGTCAGTCCCCATTCTAAAAAGAGATTTATCGTCTCTTGCTGTTAACAGCTCCATCACCTTGCCCACTTTCCTATTGTGTAGCTTATCAAACTACCCTGGCCAAAGTTCCCCACTGCAGTCATAATCAGTCAGACTTGGATCGGTATCTATCTACCTTCAATGTGCCTGAACCAAACATCAATCTGAAATCCTTCCTCTCTGATCATCCCCCCCAGTTGACCTGGAACTGAACCTGAACTGTTTTATTTATTTATTTATTTATTTATTTTTCTGAGGGCTCCATTGATCCTGAGCCAGAACTGAACTGAGGAAAAAATAAATTGCTGCTTACTGGTTCAGCGCAATGGACTGATTAAAAACTGGCATTTTTCTAGCAGGGTCTGTTCAATTTGGAGACTGCCCATACTGAGATCTGCAGAGCAGTGTAACATTGCAAGATCTCCCTTCCCAGCCTTCCCTTATTATGGCTCACTCGTGTGTTTGCCACAAACCTTTGCCTCTGCACAGGAACACCCTGTCCTGCTCCACAGACCCTCAAGGGGAAACTGTTCAGCATGGGGACTTAAGGGATCTTCATAAGTAAAGCTCTGGGAGAGGACTGTATCTTTGCTTCCTATTCCCCTATGCTTCCTGTTCTCTTCTCTAAATAGAGGTACTATCATTGGAGCACCTCACTGTGTGGATAGGTATTTAGACCTGTACCTCCCTGGTGTGTATGGGCAAAGCTGGGGTGCAGGGCCATTATTGGCACCCATCCTTCAGTTTCTTACCCCAACTCTGGCACCTCTTGCATTTCTAGTATCCCTTCTCTGACTCTTCATTCCTCATACCAGATTTAGGTATCAACTGGTGGAGCTGTACTGGGAATATGAGGTAGGAAACAGAGGTTAAAACTTCTTGTCTGCTGAGGCACTTCCATACAAGTTTACTCCTTCATATCATCCTCTCCATTTGTAAATGTTGTATTTGCTAGTTTTGACTGGTTGCTAAATCCATGTTAGCCCAAACCATCTTCAGTCCTATCTCAGCCCACTGTGGCAGTGAATGTAATGGTCTGTCTCCCTGGAAATGTCATTTTGCTGTTCTTTTCAGGCATTGATGTTATGTAGCACAGGTATTTAAAAATTCAATGGTAATTATGTACTCTAGCAGAGATGACTTTATTGGCATGAGGGATAAATGCTCCTCTTTTAGCCCTGTCCAGTTCAGGGAAATCTCTTCCATGTCATATCATTTGATTCCAGGGACACAGTTGCACAGCACCCCGGTCAGATCAGGGCTGCATTTACCCCAGGACTATCATCAGCTCACAACARCACTGACCTTAATCACTGGATCACAGTGGCAGCTCAGTGGGTTTCTGCGCAGACATTTTGCCTATACCGTCTGCAATCTGCAAGTTAAGTTTTGGGGAACCAATAGAATAAAATGATCAATGTGAAAATCTGTGATGTTAAAAGCAAGTATTCTAATGGGGGCTCTTTATCCAAAACTGACTAGTGATGGGTAGAAATTGAACAAAAGTGGTATCCATAAGAAAGAACAAGGTTATATATACACTAGGCGAAAATAACCTTAGGGACCTATATCCAGAGTGGGGTGTGTCCTGTTCAGTAGAGATGAGTGTTGTTCTTGCAGGTCCTTCCCGAGCCCAGTTGTAGAGTTGAATTTCAACATTTCCAATTGTAAATTTGTCAGGAGGATTACTAGAATGGCCACAGTGGTCTTTTCTACCTTTATGATTTCAAAACTTGACTCACATAAGCCCAGAATTGGTGACATTACAGTATATATATATGTGTGTATATGTATCATAGTTTATAACTCTATTATCAACTCTTAACTGCTTTAAAAGAAAGTGGTCCAAAATATTGAGACAAGAGTTGTTATCAGTTTTATCATGAAAAAGACAATTAAAAAAATTCATAACACAAAGACAGTCTTTCCCCTGTAGAAAGATACTGAGGTAGAAAAAATGCCTGTAAAGGAAGCCAGTTCACTGTCTAATTCTGTTTTTTAAGCAGCTTACAGTCATTGATGAATTCAGTATTGCCGTCCAATAACCACTTGTTCCTTTTGTTTCCAAAAGTTTTGAAGGGCCTTTTCAAGCTACAACAAAATAATGTTGCAGTGGAGAACTAATTTTCACCTGTTGGCATTTTTAAGAAATGTTGATTTAGTGCACACATGAGTATTGTGTTGATGAAGCAGACAATCAGACGTAGAACTCCTGAGAAACCCAGGTCTTTAGCACAAAGAGCCTCCTGATGACAATAAATTGGTATTTTGGACAACTGTTGATACAAAAACCTTTCTAGCAGAGCAATACAACCAGTATTTCTGCCAGTCAGGGTAGGTGCCCCATCTGTGCAAATGCTATCCATTTTGGAGTAATCAAGCATAACACTTTCACTGGCTGTCACATTTTCAACGTTTTCTCAGTTCTTCCATCAGACCTCAGCCAGTGATGGTAGATATTGGCAGAGACCGATCAGTTCCTGAATATTAGCATTTTCCTTCACTCACTAAACTTAAATACCCAGCTTGAGTGTATTGCATTTCAGCTTTCAGCAGGTGAGTGAGAAGAATATATGCATCCAGCTACCGAACAACTAATTTACAATGGCACCTTACTGAACTTTTCAAGCCTCTGCATTACCACAGAAGCCCAGTCACAGCAACCAGTTTGAGGTCATCACTCTGTGGAGCTCACGTGGACAAACACTTCTTCACTACCCCAAAATGCTTTTGAATTAGTAATGAATTAATTGTAGGGACATTAACTGTATATGAGCCCTTTTATTTCTTAGATTTTGGTTTTGGTTATTTATTTTCTTAAAAAAAAAACACTATGCCAGGAAAGCTGTCTCTTTTCTATTTGAAATCAGCTTGCAGATTTGATAACACAGTCTCAATGGTGTTATTCTGGGTAGAGCTTTGAGTAAAGGACTGCTCCAAATTAATAATTTTCCTGTGCCTATTGCATTACAGGCCAATGCCCTGGTGCAGGCCCAAAGATGACTGCAGAAGAATAGTTGCTGCTCAGGGGTGTGGAGGTAGGATACTGCAAAACCTGTGAGCACCCTGCTCTGGGAGGAGATGGCCAGGCTCAGTTAACGCCTTAAGCTGTCCTATTCTTCAGGCACACTGTGCCTATTAGCAAATCAGCCACTTCATGAAGTAAGGGCAATCGCAAAAGTTAAAATAACTTGTAAATAATTTGGGAAAGCTAGCTGTGCCAGAAAATGCCCAAAGGAAGCAGGTTCCCTAAAACAACAGCCTGCAGGGCTGGGGTGCAGAAGGCTTGGCCATGAAGGTGTTCAAGACTCTTTAGAGGACCTCTTCTGGACTGTAATGGCAACATATGTGTGTGTGTGCCCTGTTTGCTGCAATAATTATTGCTAGTATTTAAAATCAATCAAGCAAATCTAGGTTGCRGACAGCTCATCTTTGAGGCTTCTAGCCCAACAGCCTAAACGGGGGCAAGGGATGGAGTCTTTGGTCTTGGCAAGAACCAACTCTGAAGGAGCTGCACATCCAGAAAAGAGGCAACAGCCAGCACCCTTACCAGTCCTGCACCCAGGGGAGGAGAGGAACTTTTTCAGAAAGGGGCAACTGTTTGTCATTCTATGATGCTGCTCTCTCTCTTGCATGGAGTGGTTTTTAACTCAGTCTATTTGCTTGCATCCCTGCAGGCAAAAGGGAGGAAAAGTAGTTCAGAGACTTTGTGGGTATGTGCTCTCTCTGGAATATTAGATCTTCCTCACTTGTGTTATGGATTTTTAATATTTTTGATATTGTGGGTAGGTATATGCCATAGTTCAAATAAAGGAAGGTCTAACTGGTACCTTGGCTTTTAGCTTTAACTTCCATTTACCCAACCTTCAAGCCCAATGAAATGCTAATGCCCTACTCAGCTTAATTTTAAGCATGCAAATAGATCCATCAACATCCACTAAGTGATGATAATCAAGAGTATGGTCTGCTTTAAAAGGTAGTGGTTTTTAGTAAGGTTGTGAGGACAAAGAAGCGACACACCTTGAAGGTTGAAATACACCTTGTTAAAGGTTGATACACTTATGTACACTCAGAATAAGACCAAGCAGAGGAAGTATCAGGCTTGGAGAAGTCATTCCGAGAAAGAGTTGGCCCACTGAAAATATGGAGTAAAATCCTGAAACTATTGAAAGTCACCACAGTCAGACATCACTCAGGAGTCCCACATATAAAGCTCTTATGTCTGCCTTCAGCTTCAACAGGAGATATTCATAATGACCTCTGTGAACACAGACTTAATGAGAGTAAATTGTGAGGCTTTTACTAAAGCCAGCAGCTGAACAAAATAGTTTCCTTCAGCTATTTACAGGAAAAAAAAAAGAGAAGGTTCATATAAACACAGATGGGAACATTGGAAGTACCATCAATGTTCAGACTAAATTGTATTAAAATGCATTTTCATTTAGTAAGTGACATTTTAAACATGCTTCTCCTTCTGCAAAATTTCAAGCAATGAATAATGGAGTTGAATCAGATGGTGCAAAAGGTGTCTTGTAATTAGTGAGTACTCAAAACACTGACTCACTTCAGCTCTTTATTTTTCTTTTTTGAAAGCTTCACCTGCAATGAATGTGACTTACTGAATTAAAGAAGCAAAAAGACAGGAAAAGGCAGCAAATAGTTTATGAGCCATCCACTGACCAAAATTTGTTAACATAAAGCTTTTGTTAAACAACTATGAAAAATAAATTCAGTTTTGTTTACACTGAACAATTTATTAGATGTACTCTCTCCTTTTCTCTGCTGGCAAAAAAAAACAAAGTTCGTTTTTACAAGGATGCAAGAGCACCAGTCCAGAGGGAGGTCCTGACACACTCTCTCTCCCTCCAGACAGAGGGATCCTATTGGTTAGTGAAGAGAAGAAGGCTGTGTGCTGGTTTCTGTTCCAAGAACTAATTTTTTTAAAAAGCTTATGGGTTAAGCATGATATTGGACCTAGCAAAAGTCCTGAAATAGGACCCCAAACCCCACTTGCCTAGTCCTATGTTTTAACTCCAAGGCCACAGTCTTAGGCTTTGGTTGCTTCTTCCCTATCTGGCCTTGTAAATATTGTGTTTTTGTCCCACTGTGACATAACTTCAGCAGAAGGAATGGAGGCCTTTCCTTTGTGGGCTATTCTACAGCAAGACTGCACTTTCAGGAGTTATTTCTCTAGTACCTTGCTAGAGGAGTGTGACCAGAAGTGTTAGGCTGCTGCCTGTTGTTTCTCATGGTTTCCCTTCTCTTTTGAGAAAGCCGGAGGGAGAGATCCTGGGACCAAAAAAGAGGAAACCATCTTGTCCACCAAAGCTGATTAAAGAATCACTTGGTCCCTGCTCACTTGGGAGTCCAGCCCCAGAAAAGGCCTTCAGGTTTGGGAGCTGAAGTTTCTTTTCTCCCTAATATGCAGTCCATCCAGAAAGCCTGAGCCCAGAGAAAGTAGGAGCAGGGGCACATCTCTGTGGTCACTGCTTCCCCTTACTTAGGTCCAAGAAGTTCATTTCTCTGTGGAGGAGAAAGAAAGGGAGCAGGTCTGGACTGCATTTTGGAGGAGTCTACTTTTCTCAGCAACTGTGGAGCCTGTATGGCAATCTGTTCCTCCAAATTACCCTAGCAGGGAAGCAGCCAGGTAGCATCTCTGAAGTCAGTCATTCTGAAAATATCAATGTATCTCCTTGCTGTGGAAGTTCCTCTTATTTTCTTTCCACGTGAAGGCATAGTAAATAGGCAGAGTTATGGTGTGTTGACTCTGGATTGGGTTACTGTTACTAATTTACCAGTTGCCCAAGGTTTGATGATATCCCAACATTGCATTAGAGGAAATTCCGGTGCATTCGCTTCAAGGAAAAACTATCTAAATATGCCATATAATGCCAGATATTATGGACATCAGTTTCTGATTTGGGTCAATTAGAATTCATAATTATTTATTTCATTACTGCACACTGGCAAACTTGGAGACTTAACGGGCTGCTGTTTTTGAGAAAGCCAGATTGATAATATCTTTAAGCAACTCTGAAGGTAAACTTAAGCTCTTTTTCAGGCTCAGTCAAATCTCTAGTTAAAAGGCCTCTAGGGCCATAATACATTATGAGTGGAAAGTTTATGTTCCTTTAAAGTCCTGCGGGAGAGTGGGGATTGTTTAGCTGATTGAGTTAGCTCATTTAATCAGTTAGCTTAATTTCAGCGTGGCTGTGTTTCAGAAACATTGAAACATTTACGAAAACACAATTTCCTCTGGATTTCACATATTAAATCACATTGTTCCTAAACAGTAAAAGTCACTGCAATAGAATAACAGTAAATTTTGAATAATTGTTAGCTGGGATAGGGATTTTCATTAATGAATACATATGCAAGTATCCTTTAGAAACTATTTAGTTCTAGAGCAGGGGACAAACAGCAGTCCGACTTGTTTGAATGTATTCTAGTCTGAAAGGTTAATGCCAGGGTCAGCACTAGAAGGACTTTTTCTTACAAGCCACTACAAAGAAAGATTACAAGACAAATCTTGACCCAAACTAATTTGTCATAAGACTGTATATGCAGCTTAACTAGTACTGATACATTTTAATTTTATATTGTCAAGATTTGGTGAGAAGGATAACATATACACACAGCCTAAAGGCTGGAGCTATGAAAGGATGGAAGGAGTTACAACATTGAGCCTTTCACAGTGCTGGGTTTTCAGGAGCAGAAGGCAGGTCCCTGAGTTGGACACCTGAGATCCTCAGGGAGCAAGGGGGGGAAACTGGCCCTGTGGCATGGTGTATGCTGACACTGTGCCAAGGAGGAACACCAAGCAGTGGGGAGAGATACAAGCATTTAGGGAATTAGGAGTGAAAGTAGTGCTGACATTTACTTACAAGTCTAGAGCAAGAGAAACTCAAGATCAAATCTTTTCCCTGCCTGCAGGGAACTTGACCCCTTTACTCCTAAGGGGCTGTACGGTATTTCAAATGAGACTCTCTGAGTTTCTCCTTTCAAAGTTAAGTCTCATTGCATGAAATAATTAAACAAGTCTTGAGCCAGAGAGAGAAAAGGAGAATGATTCCATAACCAGCAGCAAAAACTTTAGCAAGTGAAATGTAAAACTCTGTTAAGGCAGTCAAAGAAAAAAGTAATAGAGGAGGTTCTGAGAAGCAATTTGCTAAAGGCATAAAACTTAATAATAACAAAGACTTCAAATGAATCAGAAACAGGACCCTACCCCGTTGTCAGTAAGGCCCAAAAGTGAACAAGATGTAAAAACTTCACATAGGGAGGACAAGGTCGTTGCAGGAAATCTAAATTAATTCTGGAGGGGATGAAGCCCAATGTAAACAGGTATCTGCACAGCTGGTACCATATCCTGTGGCAGAGGAAGGCATGAAGCAACAGCAGCTGCTACTGGCAGGAAGCAAATCCTTTGCTCCCCTGGGAAAGAGAGTATTTGGATTTCTCCATCTCTATGTTCTCCACACAGAGGTGAAGGAGAGACCTGACACTGCTGTTCTTTAAGGGGCACATATCTGAGGAACACCTGTCTCATCTGGAAAAAACAGTGGAATAGAGTATGGAACATATCAATAACTAATGCCAAGAACTGTAAAGGAGTTAAGTTTGGGGTTTATTCTCAAAATAAGCAAAGTTTATGCTCTAGGTACCAGAAAAAAAGAAAGGCAACAAATGTTACACCTTTTCGGATTTTTTTAACCAGGATTGTAAGAGATTGTGTGAGATACTACAGACCATGATGCCTGGCTTTTGTACCAAGCCAACTCATAGAAACTTATATGAAGAACAGATTTGCTAGACATGGTGATAAACACGATTTGCTGAGTAACAGTTGACACAGCTTTTTCCCGAGGCAAGTCATGACTCACAAATCTATGAGAGCTCCATGAAGGAGTCAGTGAGTATGTGAATAAAGGTGATTTAGTTGATATAGTGTATGTGGGTTTCCAGAAAGCTTTCAACAAGGTTCCTCCCCACAGACTCTTAAAGGAACAAAGCTGTTGTTTGGAAAGGCCTCTCATGGATTAATAACTGGTTGAAAGATTAGAAACAGAGAATGAGAACGAATGGTGAATTTTTCACAGTGGGGAAATGTCAGCTGGGCTGAGACTTCACCATATCCTCAAAGCAAGCTTGAAAACTGGCACAGAAGACAAATTTTGGTGGTGAAATAAAATTATTTAGCACAATCAAATTTAAAGCTGACTGATTGCAGAGGATCTTTTGATACTAACCAAAATTCAGCACTGATAAGTGCAATGTAATGCCTCTGGTAAAAAATATTTTTAACCATGCATAGACTRTTCTTGGCTCTAAATTAGCTGTTACCAGTCAAGGAGTAAATCTCTGAGCTGCTATACATAAGTTTCTGTACACTTACTGCTCAGGAGTGGTCAAAAAGGCAAAGAGACTGTTAGAAATAATTAGGAAGAAGAATTGAGAGCCAAATTGAAAACACTGTTAGCCAGCTGCATAAAGCCCTGGTGCAGCCATATTCCCAAAACCGTGTATAGGTCCTTCCTTCATCTCAAAGATGAAAGAGCAGAGCTAGAAGAGGTCCCAAAATGGTGGACCAGAGGCACGGAACAGCCTGCACAGGAGGAGAGACCAAACAGACCAGCTTTGGCTTTGGAAAGAGGCAAAAGAGAAAGGGATAAGAATTAATGGGACTCCAATGCAATGATCAAATAGTTTTAAAACAAACTGAAGAATATACTTTTTCACACAGCTCATAATTAAAGAAGGCACGCATTGCTGAGGGAAGCTGTGGAAGCAAAAAGGTTAATTGATTCAGAAAGGGACTAGATAAATTAGGACAGGTCCATTGGCCCCCATTAAACGTGATGGTCTCTGCATGACCTTCAGCTCAGGTGATCTCTAAGGCACCAATTGCCAGAAGAGGTGCTTGGCCAAAGAACATGCTGTACTTCCTTATGAACTTCCCCTAAGTATCATCTACAGGGTAGTTTGAGAAACAAGACTGGGGGCTAGTTGGTCCTGAACCAGCTTGATTATTATTATTTTATGTTACTCAGCTAAGTGATTAGTGCATTTACTGTGAAGGAGACTCCTTTGGGAGCACAGTGAGTGTGACTATGCCCTTGATTAAACAAGTCACATATGCTGATCCTGGGATGTTGGTAATATCCTTCATGTGAATAAAGCAGATAGAAGCAAGGGGATCTACTCATGTACTTGATATTATATATGCAACTGTGGACTCACTGTTTGATATCAATGGAAGGATGTTTGTACTGTGACAGTATAAATGCAAAATTTGTTTTCTGCATAGTCTGAATTTCTTTGTGTGTTAAATGAGATGCAAGGACACAAAAACGTAGCTGGATGATAGTGGGATTTAATCAGATACTGACATACCATCTGCTTTTACATATTACTGTTTTAAAATGAGTAAGTGGGCTAAAAATGTTTCTGAAATTGTACCTCTTCTCAACAAGCAACTATTGTCACTGTAAGTTTAACATAAAATCAGCGTTTATACAATATGGCAAACTGCTATGTGGTGTTTAGTTACATTATGCTAATATATTGCAGAAAAAGGAAGCAAGGTATAATAGCAGGTCCTCCCTGGCAGTTGTTCCTCAGGCAAAATTCTGGTGGTATTGCATGGTAGAGAAAAATCCCAGAAAGGACGAGCTAAATGATAAATCATTGAGAGTGTCAGGAATTATTTGTAGCATTTAGCAATAAAACACAATATTGTCAGTACTATGTAATCCAGAATCTGATTTCAATAGTAGTAATTTAATGTGCAGTAACATTTCTCTGTGTGTGTGTGTGTGTGTGTGTGTGTGCGTGCGCGCATGCGTGCGTGCACAGACATACTTTGACAGGAGAGGGAGGGGTTGTGCTAAACAGCTTTTACACCTGCCAAGAGCAGCTGCTTCTTTTTTTTCAGAAAAATTCAGGCAGAGGGATAGGTATAAGAAGTCACAGAAATAAGTAAGTAGTGGTATCAGAAGGCAATAAGAAGGAAGGCATGAGTGCTGAGATGGGCCCAGGATGTTTCACTGCCAGTTCTGCACACAGTGCTGCTGTTTGTAATGACCAGCTTGCTTTATCTTCCTATATTTTCTCTGTAAAGAAGAGTTGCCCTGAGGATGTCTAAGCTGAAGTTCTGCTGTGGGGCAGTCATAGCCAGGGAGCACTTGTGTGCTTCACACTCTCTCTCATGGAAGAGTATCTCTCTTCACACCCTGCCCAAGATCTCATGGTGTGGTCAAAGCATTGAATTTTAATTGGCATAACAGTGCTAAATGGTTCTTCCATACTCCTTTACTGTCTCGTGCAGCACTGTGCCCTTAATGTATAGATTACAAAATCCCATATTTAAAGTCATAGGAGCATTTGACAAGATACCCATACCATATATCACTGCAAGCAGGAAATGAAAAGTAGAATTGTTACTACTTCACTCATTTAGCAATTTCATTCACAGAACCCAAGTGTTTTGACAAGGTCAATAGCATTATACAAGCTGTTGTACAGTGGGAGAAATCAAGGCRCAGAATAGTGAAGTTTTTTGCTCCAAGTCACCCAAGGCATGAGTTTTATGAATCACAGGCTGCTGCAGGCAAGACTGCTTCCCATTTAGTGTAAACAGTATTCAACAAGAGAGTTACCATTGCTGTTCTGCAAGTCAGAAGAGATGTGAAATGTACAGCATTTTTTCAGTGCTGAAAGGTGAAGATGTAAATGATAGTAAATGAAATATGACCTTGGTGTACTTTTCTTAAGGCAATGGCAATAATATGACAGAATTCAAAAAGAGACCATATAAACAATATCTCCTTTGCATGTTATCAATAAAACAATGTGTTACATAGATAAAATATAAAGCATATTGATTTTAAAATTTACCCAATGAGATATCAATAATAGGTCAGTCTGCTTTTCAGACTGTGGGCTGTGGCCTCCTCTTGGGTCCATGGACTTCTTCAAAATGACCCGTGAAATGACACCACAAAGTCTGTGTTGGTAAACTTAGACTTCCTATGGAGTTTGCACCACTATTTAGAAATGTTTGCAGGTCTGCAAATTGAACAAGGAAAAAAATCACTTAGATAATGTATTTAGATTTCAACCAGCCTGATTAACTTTTATTGCTTTTGTAGAAAATATTTCTTTAATCAAATCAGAAACATTTAAAACCATCACAGCCTTTGCAGTTGCATGCATTCTTTTTCTTGGTTGTTTTGGTTGTTCTTTAATTCTCACTGAGTGCTAAGTTCTGTCTCTGATGTTCATAGATAGTTTTGGCCAAAAACATCCTGTCTGGTGATCTATTTTTTGGGCACCACCATTACTTCTGCCTATGAAACTGTTCCGTGTTCCAAAGAACCTTGTGAGCTCTTCAAAGAAAGCTAGCAATAGAGAGTGAAATTTGCCATTGTCAAAGACCTTTGCAGCACATGGTGTGATTTCTATTTTATTAGCCATTTTGAAAGAAGCTTGAGTTTGGGGAGGAATTGACCATGTTTGTAGAATTTTGCAAACAGTTTTACCCTAAAAGGAAGGATGAGGTTTTACAAGAAACCCAAAGAGTTGATTCTGAGGAAATATTTCTAAAATGGCAAAATATTTTGTTATGACAGTTTTAAATCAAAAATCTTTGCCTTTTCCTTTCAAAATGTTTTTCAAGTTTTCTTTTTTTTTTCCTCCCTCCTTGTCCTAAATTAAACACATAAAGGTCTAAACTGTACACAGAGGAAACAAAACATTTCATTTCAGGTTGAATGAAAAGTTGCAAGATGCTCCAAAATGAAATAATTTCACAGACAAAAAACTCTGGAAAAAAGTGTATTCTTTCTGAGTGATTTTCTCCTCCAAACTGTTCTCTTCAGCCAGTGAGCCAACAATCTRTTGTAGCCCAGCTCTGCACTTGTCTCATTTAAGTCTCCAAGGCAGAGCTAAGGTAGGACTCGAAGGTAAACAGAAGCCGTGTCCTGGCCTTCATGCATCCCGAGTGATTCATTCAGATTTGACTCAATTAACAAAGAGTGACTGTTTCTTCAGGCTGATATTGCAAAGAAGAGGGGGGAAAAAAAGACACTCCGCAGCAGCTACAGGGTTCTCCTGTGACTACCATTACCCCATGTAAGAATGCATTGGCATTTTGATTACTTCAGTAACTGTGTCTTCCCAGCAACACCCAAGAGGTGATGCAATGTAGATGCAAAGACAAAGTCTTATAGGCATAGTATATATCACCATTATCAACACCAAAACTAGCAACAGAACAGGATTCAATAGATCATTAGTGTATGAAAAGAATAGCACCTCTTATCCAGGACTTCAGAAACCCCATCAATTAACAGGCAAACACTGTAATTTACAGTAATTCCAAGCAATTCAGTTGACCAATAATGACTTGTTGCTCAGATGAAAACCACAGAACCCCTGCCTTATTAAAAGCAAAACTATAAAGTTCAGCAAACAAAGGCAAACAGACCACAACATCAAAGGTCTTTTGAAGATTAATACATTGGCTAAATTACCAGAGATTCATGTAGAAGCAAATGACACAGACATTCATTACATCTGCAGCCATTTTTAGTTTATCAGAATATGTTCTTCATTTACAACATTCTTCAGTCCTTAACTTACAGCTGTATATGATAGGATCAAATTTTTTTGCAGGCTAAACTTTTTGGGATCATGGTCTAGATGCCTTTAGAGGAAATCTTTTGACTCTCAAATGAGTCGTTTGGAAAATATCCTGCTAGTCAGAGTTATCTTTGCTGAGGCATGGATTGGAAAAGCTGGAGAGAACTGTTGCAGCTGTGTTATATAAAAGGAAAAGACAATTTAATGGAAAATTTCATACTTTGCAGAAATTTGATTGCCTATTTTCTCTATGTAGATATCTTATTAAAGCAGCTACAGCTGCTACGCTGAAGGTATATTTTCACTGATGATGATCAGGATGGGAGTGTCAGAGCAGTATGTGGAATTTAACATTTTATTCTGTTGCAGAATTACAGCAAACATTTACAAATCTCTCAGCTGTTATTTTCATTTTATTAGGCAGGAGTGAGAATATGCTCCTTATGGCTGCTCTTTTTGTCCCAGGAACATAGAGTGTTTTTTGGTGCCAGGACCTTACTGGGCTGGGTATAATGGCAAAAAAAAAAACAAACACAAAACAAACAAAAAAAACCATCAGTGAAGTGTGTCCATCTCACCTGCCAGTATTACTGAATGCAGGATAAATTGGTTCTTTTAGCACTGTAAGCATAGATTGCCCTACATTTTTCTCCCCTCCATCTCTCTCTTTCTCACCCAATTTTTCTTAATGTTAGATCCTTTTAAAATTACATTGAGATGCTACAACCTGGATCTTTGTAGATGTGTTTATAATTAGTGTTGGAGGTGAATATGTCATAAATTCTACATCATAAAATCTCTTAGCTTCRCAGCTATGGTAGTTGCATTTCTTCACTGAGGACAAAATAATCCCAGAACTGCTGTCAAATGTTTTATGTTCTGCAATTTGGAGTTTATTAGTGTTAACTATTTGTGGTGTACAAAGTGCTGCAGGCTAAACATTCTTGGGCTACGATTTTTCAACAGCCAAAATAATTTGAAAATCCTATCTACATATTCGCATGGAGTTTTGTATGATTTTCACAAGAACAAGACCATTGTTACAACAAGAAGTTTTTAGGGATATTTAAAGTAAAAGATCCTCTCTTTCTCCAAGCCTATGTGAATGATTCTTCAAGTTGAGTCAATAAATGTGCATGTCCCAGTACTTTAATTGTTCTTAAATGTCTGCAGAGTGATCCCTGTTGTCCCTAAAGGCAATGATTTAGGACAGGATCCCAAGGTGAATAGCCCTTCTGGAAAGTGCAACAGCTAAAAACAGCTACTTGTAACCTGTCTGTAGATGAGCTGCCAGCAATTCTGATAAACAGCAATTTTCTCTCTCCCACTCTGGACACTCAAGTGACGCATCATCTGATGACTCTCCTGTTAGAGATGTGGCTTTGAACACATCAGCTGACATTCCACCTCTTGATTTTGTAAAGCATTGAAATTTTCTTTTATACATCTGATTCAACCTCACCGTACTCATAGTCCTAGAAACCTGAATACAAGTAGTTATTTAGGCCACCTCAGCCTGGTCAAGGAATAAATCATGGGAGCTTGCACCGAACTCTCCAGTATTGCAGCCAGTCCAGCCAAGTGGCAGGTTGAAATCCCATCTTCAGTAAAATAGATCAATGGCAAGCATCGGCTTAAGTGTTGCCAGGAACTCACCAAATACAGTATTACTAATGTTCTTTTATTCTGAGTTCCCATCTTCCATTCTAGATGCCCCCTAGCACTTACAGAAAGAGATGAAATGGTACAGAATTGGATGGAGAAAAAATTCTCCAACCACTGTGGTAGGTACGCT
This sequence comes from Apteryx rowi, assembly GCF_003343035.1. Lineage (NCBI taxonomy): Eukaryota > Metazoa > Chordata > Aves > Apterygiformes > Apterygidae > Apteryx > Apteryx rowi. The sequence continues at coordinate 181,936 of NW_020448941.1, read as the reverse complement.
CATAAGTAACTCATTCTCTAATTGAAAATTGAAATCACTATACTTGCACAATTCCAGCTCCTACTGGGGCCAGAGATGTTTTTTCATACCATCAGATGAACTTCTGGCCAACAGAGGAGTCACAGTTCAAGCAATGGACTATACAGTGGAACTTTTAGCATATTTTTTATAAAAAGGAGCTGACTGTCCTGCAAGTCATCCAAGGTAATATTCTAATGAGCAGATGGCCTTCAGCCTGTTCTGCCATTGTGACTGTATTACAGCACATTTGGAATTGCAGCTGGTATCTCAAAGCCCCATTGGGAAAGCATTGTCAGCAACAGGATCTAAGAGGATGCTGGTTTAAAGCTTCTCTACTGGTAAGATCTGAGCACTGCTCTTTTAATAAAGCAAATGTATAGTGGTAAGGAGAATGGTATGGAAAGCAAATGAGAGGAAAAAAAACATTTCTGCTTCCCAACTGAGTTACCACTTGAAAATTCACATCCAGCGTGAATTAGTGGTCAGGCAAGTGGCAAGAGAAAAATACTGGAAAGCAAGATTGTCCATGAGTTACTTTATTTTTATGCTGTATGGAGGCATCATTGTGAGCACCACCACCATACCACCATAAAAGCATCTGAAAGTCATTTTTTGATCTCTGTACATTGTATAGTGTTCATTTCTGAGCTTGGGATTACCTTGAGGAAAAAAAGGGTCTTGAAATGATGATGGAAGATTTTCCTCCTCAACAAAACAAAGTATGGGGGAGACAATATCCTTGCTTCCTATTCTAGCAGGAACTGAGGTTGGAAAACAGAAGAATGTTGGTCTGTTTGAAGACTGAAGCAAAGCCTACTGAATTTCACCTGAGTCTTTCCTTTCACTTTGGTGTCCTTTGGTAGTTATCTGCAGAGAAAGAGATTTGTTGGTGAGGAAAAGTCTTTAGTTTCTGCTACTGATGAGTGGCTTCCAGGCTGTGAGGGGAATTAAATTAATCCTCATATAGTGGATCAATGCAAGGCTATTATATCACTTAAGGTCCAAGTTAGTCCTGTTCCCAGCTCCAGGATCTGGGTGGCTTCAAAGTTATAAATACTGTCTGTACTGTTCCCTGCACTTGGGTGAATTTCATCTGTGGGGAGTCATTTGCAACAAATAACTTATTGGGTGAAATTTATCTTTCCTTTCCTGTTTGCAAATGATAAATGAAGAGACTACTGTTTTCCCACATGTATTTGTCATTCAGAATCATTGGCTGAATAAATTCTTTGTGAAATTTGTGGTCCGTAGCTCATGTTGTGGTCAGGACAGAGTAAAAGACAACCCTTACTGGATCTGGATACTGGGATTTATTGAAGAACCAGTGAGATCAGAGCCTTTACCCTTCGTGATTGTTTCATTCACTCACTCGCTCCCCCAGTGCTGTGTTCATGAGGTCTTGACTTCCCTCCCCATCAAGGAGGTTGCTGCTGGTCTGGGAGGGTCAGGCAGAAAGTCATGTGGGTTTGACCTGTGCCGCTGCTCACGATTACAGGTTTTGGGTGTTACCAGTCAAAGTCCCTGGGCATCCCCCGGCATTCATCTCCACATGACTCTCTGATCTCCAGGATCTTCTCCATTTCTAGGATATTTCCTTCAGCCATGATCTTCACTTTATTTTTTCCAGGTCCCCTTCTCTCCAAACTGCTTCTTCTTTCTGGGAATCCTTCTTCTCAGCACCAGCTCTTCTTTCAGGAATCCCAAGGTCTTATTTTTCCCAATCTAAATAGTCAACGCACAGAAGCACAGAGCATGGTGAGCCTCATAATTGGTGCTTTTGCCTCACATATATTTATTAATGGGAGGATTCAGGATGTGCCACTTTTGTTTAGTCCAGTTGTTATCAAAAATCACAACAAGCCCACACCAGTTGCAGCTAGCAAGCAGCTCTACTTGAGAGTTCAAAAGATCAATTTCAGACATGCACCCTGCCACACACATACACCCAATTATCTGCTACTTGTTAGCATTCAGAGTTTAAGCATTTTTTTTTCACCTCCAATAGTTTGTTCATCAGCAGTTTAAGTATCTGAGCAAGTTTCATCCCCGCTGGTTGAACACAGCCAAATCCACAGGAACACAGAATTCTGCAAGAAATCAACAGTCAGTCACCTGTCCCGGTGGGACTTCTCTTAGGATTAGGGATGCAAGCAAATACAAAACATTGGAAACACAGTCCAATCTTACTCTTTTGAATATACAGTGAGTATTTGCTGACATATGTTTGCAGCATTCCCCCAGACCGCATAAGGCAGGGATTCATTTAGCTCCAGTGGATCTAAATCTGAGATCAGCAGCTGAAAACAGGACCCAGGAGCAAATGAATTTCTAACAAACAGTTGTAGAAATAAGAGTTTCCACCTAGTATTAAGAAGACTGAGTCACTATAAGGTAAATGGCATCATTCAAGTTCCACTGTTTCTTCTTCTTAACGAATTAACTAAATCAGTAAAGATGATCTTCTTCCCATTTCTGCTTTCTGAAAGAAGGTCTGAAACCTGCTCCCARTTAAATCAGTTGTTAACTCCTTTTGATTTGAGCTGTACATGATCAGAGCCCAAATGAGCTTTAATTTATTACAAAGACTAAAAACACAAGTGGAAGTGTTTGGAGATTTCAAAAGCTGAGTTGTGGAGATAGAGTGGAGGAGGGGGGACAAGTATGAGCTTACATGATTCAGAAAGGTCTCTTCTGATCAGGTAGGGTTAATTAAAGATCTATGAGCAAGTCAGTTTGGTGTTTTGATGTACTATGCTTCCCTGAAGCTTTTTGAATGCATCCTGTAGATCACATCTTCACTGAAACTGAATTGAAAATAGTTCTCTCTAAACCCCTTTATCTCATAGATGAATCACCTGCACATGCATCCTGTAACTTAAGCTGAGAACACTGTTTCAAAATAAAATTTTTAGAATGGACTGTGTTTCCTGGCATAGCTAAAAATCCATAACGGACCACTGATTTGGAGTGTTCATTGTGAGGCCGTGAGCTCAGATGGCTCCTAAGAAATACTATCACGTAAATAATGTTGAGACAGGCTTATATTTACAAAGTTTTATTTGCAGGGTCAATAGCTGGTGGCGTACAATGACTCCAAAGTTGCCTTTGGGGGAAAAAAGGAAAAAAGGAAGGAGAATAAAATGGGCAAGAGAAAAAATTTACCAAGGTTATTCCCAGATGCCCAGACAAGCATCCTCCTGTGGCTGTTCTCTCCAGAGCAGCAGGTTAACATGACAATGAAGATGTCTTTTTGTTCTCTGTTTCCCCCCTCAGACTATATGTTTTTCACTGGGACCTGCTCAGACTCCCTATTGTTTTTCCCCACTTCTGATGCTGCCAATGCTGACTGGACCATGCTTTGATCAGGTGCAAGTGATACTGATAGGTATCACTTAGCAACACTGATAGGTTGCTAAGTTTTGTACGTGTGTATTATTGGGTAATACTTATTAGCTAATATCAACTGTGTTATAAACTAAGTCTTGCATTTCCTCTGTTACAACAAAAGCTGCAAAACAAGAGATAGAAAAAGGGATGGGGGAAAGAAGGGATGATTCTCATGCTGGTGGGGTTTGTAGGTGCAAGGCCATGAGAACAAAAACACATGAACAACAGCATGAGAATAACAAGGGAAAAATGCTGTCACAACAGCTGAGGCAAAAGTCTAGAGAGCTGTGAGAGGAAGGCAGGCTACAGAATTGCAAATGGGAGGCCCTCAGCATGACTAGGTTAAAGCACTTCAGGCACAGTGCAGTAGTACCTTGCTGCAGAAAGGACCATTCCTGGCAGTACCAATACACTGGCATAATGCATAATGAAACCCTTCACCTTCCCCTGATTCTTTTTTCCCTCCTATCCCATGACTGTCACATCCACTGTACCTGTAAACTGTCCAGGTAGGAAATGCTGCTCCACAGGTGTCTCTATTGACAAATTCTTCAGGGCTCTCCTCTCCTTTGGCAGCCCTAGGTACTCTGCCAATGCACAGTCCTGCACAAGTCCCACATGACACCTCTCCATCATCCTTCCTTGGCAAGTGTTACAATGTCCTGAGCAAACACCCGGAAAGGCTGCTGGGAGCCTGAGACTCCAGGTAATATTTACTGAGGGAAACAAGGCATGGGACAAGTTGCATCCTACAGTCAAGGTCCTACAGATTAGCAGAGGAATGCTCTTGGTGGCTCCTAGGCATGTAAGGGATGTGCAGCACTCCAAGCTAGCCACAGGGCATAAGAAAAAATGGAAGAAAGTGGTTATAACTACATGCAGTTCTCAGTTGTTGCTCCCCTTTCATAGACAGAGCACTAGCAGTGGAGACTGGTGATTAACACAGCATTAGTGCAGGATGCTCAGATAGAAATACAGGTCAAAAAGCTTTCAAATATCCTGCTTTAAAGAGCTTATAATATTTCCTGACCAAACTGTAACCAAACATTAACCTTTACTGGAGTTACTTGTAAGCAATTTTAGACAAAGTTATGTTATGCTGATCTTGCAATCTGCCTTGGGAGCACAAGTCCGAGAACTAGAAGCTGAATTAGGTGCTGACTGCTTTGCCTCCAAGTATTTTAGAATAAAGATTTTCACCTTACAGGTAGTTGCTGGGCTCTTACCTCCTGACTCCTTTTATGTTTGGAGAGACTACAGAGAAATCTGCCTGAACATTAAGGGCCCCTCTGTGCAGTCTGCCCAGTGGGTTGCCAAGGGAGGTGCAGATGGGACAGGAGGAAATATGGTAGCTTTCTGCCAGAAACCTGCACAGCAGGCAAGTTTTGAAACCCATGTGTGCTGAACGAAACTCCACAGATTCCCACACTCAGTAGCGTTTCATTTTGATGAATCAGCGTTCCTCACTGGGAATGGGTTCCATCAGAAGATTTCCGGCCAGATATAATCAGGGATGCTTGAAAGCAGTCCAATACACAGTCCAGGAAAGGAAATAACTACAAAAAATACCAGCTTATATGCATTTTCTGAATTGTTCAGTAATTACATTTGTTGAAGATATAATTCAAGCATGATTGTTTAGAGTTGTCCCTACAACATTTATCAGCTTGTGCGCAATTATCTTTCCTTCCTTCTAGCATCAGTCTGTAATCAGTTCTATAAACCCTCTGAGAGATTTGTTTGAAGACAATGTGTTTTGTAGGGAGTAAAGATGGGAAAGAAAAATGTTTTCAATAGCTGTAGCCAAAGAGAAAGCTGGTAATCAGAGAACTAAAAGGAAGCTGTGGATTTTTCTGACCTAGTGAAAACAGATTCAGGAGGAATTATTATTTTTTCCCTCTTTCTGCTTTTTCTTCTTACACATTACATTTTATTTCTCTTGCTAAACAGTGTGAAACTCCGGTACCTTACCATAGCTAAACCCTTTTCTACATATGGAAAGCTGTATTAGTTCAACTATATTATTGTATATAAATGCTGTACTGTATCAGTACAGTTCAAGTGGTACAATCTTTTTAATTTGAATGCAGCTACACCAGTAGAGGCTTTATACTAGTCTGGGAAATGAATAAGCTAGGTAGCTATAAGGAACTGTTGTGCCAGTATAACCATGCCCACACTCAGGGTTTTCCTTGTATGAGTCAGCTGGTAGGAAACATTTTCTACCTGGCACATTTACAATCGTTGAAAACAAGAAAAACTTGTATCTGTACTAGGTCATAAGGATGAAATGTTATTTGAAGTCTCTGGTTGCTTTGTGCTACTATAGCAATATATAGTATCTATAAATATGGTTTAGCAGTGTAATTAATCAGTTACAGCAATTTGCATCACTGAAGCTGCTCAGCCAAAGCACACAGTAAATTTACCTCATGGAGCCTGCTTCTGCTCCCATTTGTGCTGTCTTTATCCTTGTGTGACTCCACTGACACAGGTGAGCATTATTCTCAACTCACTGCTGAGAAAAGAGCCACCATGCTTATTTGTTCCTGAGACTGACTCTGACATCTGTCCTCCCAGCTTCTGATGACTTGTGAGTGTTATCACATCCGAGAAGGTTTCCTTGGACTGATTTGAGCCATCACTGGAAGCTGGTGCTCAGTTTGGTTTGTCTCAGTCCAGAGGGTTCATGACAAACCAGTGATAGATGCTCTGCAGTTCCCCAGCTTCCCTTGGTGTGTGATGGGTGCTTTTCTCTCTCACTCAAGAAACAGGTGTAATCATACACCGCTGGAAAAATTCGGCTGTAAGGAGCTGGGTTGCGTTGGGGGGGGTTGCTTTGTTTTATTTTTGACCATGCATTTGAGTTCATGTCCCTCAGCTAGTCCTTGGCTGTTGAGCTCACTGGTTGTTTACCCAGGCTTGCTATCTTGGTGTCTACTCTCCATCTGATCTCATTAAATCCAGKTGTACTTCACAATGCTCAAAGACACTGACATGCTTTTTTGTGATAAGGAACATGCCGCTTGCTGTAGATGATCCTGTGACTCAGCGACAAACGTATGCATTGACACCTGTGAGATTCAGTGAATAATGATAGAAACACAGCTGTTTCCAGATGATACCATTTCAGCAAAGCTTGCTTTCTATGCCTGTCTTGAGGATGGCAGCCCTCCTAGAGGACACAAATATTTCCAACCGACACAGCAGTAATCTAGATCTATTTTTTCAGAAATGAAATGGTACAGAAGGCTTATTTACTTACTACCATCTAAGAAGAAGGGACAGCAGCATGGTTATCTAGGTAGTGAAGACTAACAGTGAAGGGTAAGTTGCAAGTGAAGTGTTTGAATGTCTTTCTTGGACTGAGAAATCCTAAAGGCCAAGAATGTGACAATTCAAGATCTGAAATTTGCTTCTTGTTAATGTAGATGCCATTTGTAAAATGCAACTCTGGATCCTGAGTATTTGCCACATTCCCTAGTCAGAGCCACCTGACATGGTTAATGGTACTTCTTCCTCTCCGCAAGAGCTGATCATGTGATATTCAACTATTGAATATCTGATATTTATAGAGTACCACGAAAGTGTTTTCCTGAAAAAAAAATCTCAGTACGCTCTTCTAACAGATAACAGTTTAGTGGTATAAAACTTAGGTTCTTTAATTAGTGGAGCAATCCTTTCTTGTTTGACTTCAGTGAATTACTTGCATAAGGGTTGCAAGTTGAGCAGATGTGTAGACTCAAGTTAGACTAAAACTAGACAAAATAAGAAAAGAGGACAAGTTATAGGGTTAATGAGAATGAAGGATAGGGATTACATTAATATAATCAGAAAGTCACAGTCAATGCATTATCACAGCAGCACTGTTCTTCCTATTTTTAGGTTTTGTCCTTTGTGAGGGAAGATTAGGGTATCCAGCCTTTTGCAAAAAAGGGTGTTTTAGGAGAGAATGAGCAGAAGGCTGGTTACAGGATTCTGAAAGCAACTTCACGCATTAGGTGTTCATGACAAAAAGTCCATTAACAAGAGCCAGAGAAGTGGATGAAGAAAATGGCCAGTAGAAAGGGCTGGAAAAGAGAAATCCGTTCTTGCYAGAAAAAAACTCATTTACAAAGACTATATATTTTGATTCTGCTTCATGACAAAGTCAAAAATAAAAAATGTTTCATGAGAAGGGGTTCCAGGAAAATTCCAGTATGAGAGATGTAACACTAGTTTTGTTGTTATTGCTGTTGTTTCCCAGCTTCTTGACCATATGTCTGGAGGACTCTTGTTAATTTCCCTTTTTCTTTTCCAACAAAAAAGTGAATCGATATGCTCCTGAAGAGGAGCCATCAAGGCAGGCCATTTCTGATTTTCTTGATGAAGAATCATAATCTTTGGGGGAAATATGACGTTTCAACATGGAAAATCTGGATTTTGTGAAAAAGGAACTTTCTGTTGGAATGATTTCCCCAGGAAAATGCTGACCATCTCTAATGGCTGGCAAAGTGTTTTGGCTAGTACAGAGAGCAAAGAGAAATGTCTTCAAAGGTCTGGACAGCATCAAAGTTAATTAGGTTTGGAATCCCTCAGAGAGATTGTGTGACATCTCTCTTATCTCAATGCCTTATTTTATACCAGAGGCCCCTCCTGGGTAGGACTGGTTACTGAAAGACGCTTCGTTCTTCGCCAGTCCCAGCTCAAACCAGCTCTTCCAGCTTCTGTGGAGACACTTCACTGGACACTTTTGAATATGTGCTAAGAGAGGGAGGGGCTTGTCTCAGGACTCTAATTCATGGATTTCCTACATTGTCTGGTAATGATTGTCTCATTAGCTACTTACTTTGAATTCACTGTTAACTCAAGAGAAGCTAAAGCAAATTGAATTATTCGTTTCTATTACCCAAAATAGATGCGCAACACCATTGCTAGTATTTATAAAAGACACACGAAAACGTGAAATATATTTCCTCCAAATTATATCTTCAGTGCCTCTTTCTCTGTCTGGCTGACTTGCTATGGACTTTTTATGACAGATAACATTGTCAGGCATTTGTCTTCCTCTGTTATTTAGATTTCATTCATCACAGAGAAACCATACCTAGTGGAGCACATCAGTTTCACACCTACCTTCTTTGAAGCCTCCAGAAGAATCTAGATAGAGTTAATCTTCCATCTTCTCTTCAAATCTGTGTATTTCTGCCCCTTTGAAATATACCTACTTCTATTTTATTCAGGTAGTCCAACACTCCTGTAACTAAATTATGAATTGTCTCCTTTATGTTGAAGTTGCATATGTCACCTTGTAATCAGAAGTCTTGTCTGGCCTTTCCTGGGCTCAACAGAAGATAAAATTTACCCCTTCAAATCCTTCAATGACTCAGTATGCACTATGGAGTACGAACTGTGTCTGTCCACCAAACTTACATTTCTGTTGATCTATATATTAACAAACACGTAAGTGGGACAAACACAGGTAGCTCAATACTGGCTCTTGACTGCATCCTTTGGGATAATGCAGGAAGAAAGCCCAGGGCAACATCTGCAAGCTCAGGTGTTCAAAAGATTTTCAGTAAGGAGGATTCAGTGTTGGATCAAACTCCCAAAGGAGACTGGGTGGATCTGGAGGCTGACTATCTTTAAGAAGTGCTGCGTAAATTTCTTTGAGGAATCCTTTCCAGAATAGGATCAGCACTTACAGCATTGGGATCCTCTTTCATCAAGTAAACTACAAATCGATGAAAAATTGAAGATAATAATATAATCTGAAAGTCATTATTTAAAACCTACCACAAGCAGAGTATTAACATACATTAGGTATAACACCAGAAACTCCACTCACTCACACTGGGGTGTCCTTATTCTGATTCTATATTATTATATTGTTACTGTATGTGGAGGTGCTCAAATACTAAAGAAATAATACCTTACACAAGTGCATTAGCTATACAGGTATAGGAGACAAAAGCAAGCGATTCCTCTCCCATAATGAAAGCAGCAGAAACTAAGTGCTTTGAGCAGTCCTGGTTTTAAGTACAACCAGCTCAATAACACTGCATTTGTTTCAATAAAAGAAACCCCTGCCCCTAGCCTTTGATAGTCAAGGTCATCTGGCAAACTGACCATTCCAGTCATACTTCTAATGCACTGGCTGCAGTGTTAATATACCGGGGTGGCTTTGAGCAATCTTCACTGCCTATGTGCAAACAGAGCATCTTCCTATGTGAGGGAAGCCCTGGAGTGGCTGAGATGGCTGGGTTTGCAATAGCTGTACTTTGACACAGTGGTACAAAGAAGATGCACTATTAAAAATCAAGATTTGGTCCTACATTTTCTCCCACAGCACCTTTAAGAAATTTCTACCTAATTCAGTGAAAAAAAAAATCATTTATGTTGTTAACATTGGCTTTTTTATTTCTTTACGTAAGAGCTTCCCTTGGCCTAAAGTATCATCAGCTAAACTGCTAGAACAGTTCTGGCGACAGAATTTTAAACTCCTTTGGTGGTGAAAGAAGCAAAAGAGCACTGATGGATTTCAAGATCAGAGGCTGAGTTTACAGACTTGGCAGAAAAATGTTCTCCTCACCTATAAGCAGCACAAATAAGCAATGTAAATCTCAGAGAATTGTGATGGGATCACACAATTATTCTCCCCAGTGCTTCTCTGGCTAGAGCCTCCCTGATATTTTCCTCTGGTTCAGGCATGTGACAGAAATACCAGGAATCATCTTGGGGAGGATGGGAAGCTCGCTGGTCTCTGCTGTTTGAGACAAAAGCATGTTACGTAGTCTACATGGCAAAATTAATTTTGCTGGGAGTTAAAGGAGCTGCTATAAATAGTTGACAGGCTGCTTGAGAGAGTGAGCAATGAGAGAGCACTACCAAGCCTCACAAAGCTGTGTCTGTGATCAGTAGAGTCACTGAGGAATATCTGTCATTCCTGGACAGATAACCTTTGCTTCATCAAAATACTATTATTTTAGGAAGTATTTCTTTAAATGGCAGATTCATTTAAATCACATGGTTTCTCATGGACTCGAACATGAATGCAGGTGCTGCTCCATCGGTAAAGGCAGAACACAGTGCGTCTCTTCCAGAGGTCCCCCATCCTCTGGAGATTGTTTAAATGTGATCAGTACTTTTCTCACTTACCGGCTCAGGTGCACATGATTTTTTCTCAAAGTCCCAGTTCCAGTGGTTAGGCTGTGCTGGTGCAGGTGAGAAGAGTCCCTGATGGCACCACAATGTTGCAAGTTGTCCATAGTGGTCACACAGCATCTCTGTCTCTTCCGCACACAGCCAGTGAAGCCAAGGCACCCTGAAGGCCACAGCTGCTGCTGRTAGGTCGTATTCCTCAGAGTGAAATGAAAACATCATAGGGCACATTTGCTCCAGGAGCTTGGAGACTACAGGCCCACCTTCCATCTCCACAGCAGCTTGTACAAGTTACAGAGTACTCCTAGGAAATCATATAGCTAAAAACTAGCAAGGGACTCTTTTTGGTGATCATCTGTTGGTTTATTGTGGTTCTTTGCAACTTCTTCATACAGTGCATCATGTTCTAGGTTTTGGTACACCTATAGTCCAGCCATTGCAGGACCTGCAGATATCCCTGAGTTAGCTTTAGTTTAGCTCCCTTGAGCATTGCTAGCAAGGAAGTTGCAGTAATCTAAGGCTGACCATGAAAATAGACTGCAAACGGTTTAATTGGTTTCTCCAGCCAGTTTTGGAGCTCACAGTGAGCTGCAGGGACACACTGAGCTAGTTATTCTGAAGCTGGATGCTATGCACCTCCAAAAGCTGCAGCACAGATGCACAGTTTGAAAGTTTGTAAGTATAGGCTTGCAGTTTGTGAACACTGGCTTGTATTCCTCGATTTCTCACTTTTGTGCTCTCCATCACACAGGAAAGCTGGACAGGACTCAGCAGATGCTGCTGCTTTTCAACCAAAATGGATGGTCACTACAGCTGACCTTGTAGTCTGTGCTGCACTCCAGGCTAAACCTGGGAATGAGGGAGCGTAGCAGGCCTCAACCCGCTAATGCTTCTCCTCCAGGCCAGTCCAAGTGTTGGTCAGTGGGCTCCTTGTCCTGTTCCAGAGTAACATCTAATACTATGCTGACAAGCGCCAGTCCAACTCCTTTCACTTTTAATTCCTTTTGGCCTTTGTATCAAGACACTTTCTGCTTTCCTTTTTTTTTTTCTTGTTTAACAGTGACAATTTTCCCTGAGAAGCTCTTCTGTTGAAAATAAATTATCAGATTTTGATGGAGACATGTAAGCTGAGGCCTAAGTCAAGACAGTACAGTTCATTTCACTTGTGATCTGTACTCCAAGTTTGAAACAAGACAGGCCTCTGGAGGTGAAAGACAAGCATATTAACTCATTCCTCCGCTCTGTTATTCTCTTTGTCCTCAGTGACAGCACCATGTGCCTGCAGTCAATCTCGTCTACATGTGTCTCTAGAGCACTGGGCAGTGAGTGGCTGTGACAACTCTTTTGAACTCAAGCAATGTGTTTTCACCCTTCTGCTGTCAGAGGTACCCATCAAACTGACCAAGCCCAGAAATCASGACCGTTGACAAGGAAAGAGTGAAAAGATGGAAGAACATGGAACAGTTTACCCTGTGTCTCTTGATGGGGTCTCCTAAATCGTACTGATGTATTTCATGATGCTGCGTCCTTATACAGAGAAGGGCCATGGTCTCAGCCTTTGCCATGAGCCCCCTGAAATCTCTGTACACCTTAAATGAATGTGGAATGCAATTGTGTGGTTAAAAGGCAAAACAAGAGACAGAGTTATTCACAGAAGCAGGTTAAATAATGCAGAATTCAACCCTGTTATTCTGCACAACTCTTCCAGCAGCCTTTCCTTTTTTATCAATATCACCAGCATGTTTCAACAGCATATGGGAGGGAAATAATCTGCATGGAGCTTAGTTAACTTTGGGACTAACTTGTTTGACACCCCTCAGAATAATAGCTATCTAAAAGGTATGTTCACAGCTGTTTAGAGGGTGATATCTTCAAGAGGAATGGACAAAGGAGCACTGACTTTCCCCTCCAGAATTTCACTGGATTTCTTAGTGCAAATTTCCCCAGAAACTCTTTGAGATCAAAACTTACCTGAGAGGAAACTGAGGGAAGTGACAACATCCAGGAAATAGCCATGAGTTCAGATCATCTTTGTAAACAATAAATATTTCAAAAACAGCCAAAGGTCAATAACTGCAATAAACTCCGATCAAAGTTAGTGTTTACCTCAACATAAATATATTCTTAATAGACTCAGAATTTTTTTGGTTGAGTGAAGCTTAACAGAAAGTTTTTCATGCAAATACCAGCAGCAGAAAAAACCCTTATCCAGTCCAGGTTTAAAATCATGTGTCTAAACAGAGGCTCTCATGACCCCTTGAGATATGAATTTCATTTAGGCTGAGTGACATGTATACTGTCGGTAGTCACGTAAATAAACCATCCTCTGCTACCAGATGTCGGAGGACGCCGGAGTGGGAGGCGGGCCCGGAGTAACGATGGAGTCTCAATATGAGTATGATCGCTCTCCTTTATTAGAGTTTACACAAAGTATATATATCGACAAGCAATACGCATGCGCTAGCAATAGTTACATGATTGGTTACAGTTTCTGTCCACGCGCATAAAGCGGATACATGATTGGTGCAAGGTTGCTGTCTACGCTCCGTCGACATTTATGGAACCTAGTTCCGTCCAGACTTGTTTACCAGTTTTGTGAATACCTTCTTTTGTAGTGCTCAAGGCCGCTATACGGCCACTTTCAGCAGGCTTCAGCAGGTTCGCTTGCCTTGGCCTAGATAAGGCCGCTTTCAGCAGGCTCGCTTGCCTTGGCCTAGATTCCTTCCTCTACCCTGAAAACAGGATTGCTCATCCCAATCAGATCATGCCCTCTCTCGCTTAACCATTCCTCCACAGTATACTGCATATAGTGTTTTAAATCCAGAGTGAGAAAAATTTTCCTGACTTCAGCACTTATATCATGTTAGAGAACATTGGCTGTTTTGTTTTCACTACACTTGCCTTCCTTGTCAGCACCCCAGCTAAAATAAAGAAATTTCCAGGCAATTTTCACAAACACACAGTGGGAAGAACGTACTCGTATGTAGGGTCAAATTCGACATTACAAAACTCCATTTACTTTAATTGAATGTGACTCGCACAGTATACACAGTAGAAAATGCATATTTGCCTCCATATATGGAACTTCAGGGAACTTATTTGAATTAGCTACAACTATTTGCCCAGTCCTGATCTGTGACATAGAACACCTGAATAAGGAAGAATTTAGTTCTTCTGATTTATGAAAGAAAATAAACAGAAACTCTCTTTCCATTCCCCACTCACTCTCCCCGCCAACCATACAAATATTAAAGCAGCAGCAACACCCATAACCCACGTCTAACCTAAAATTCAAGATTTATTCATGCTTTTGGCATGTTATTCCTTCAGAACTTTGTACTACCTGAGTATACACAAGACTAAGGAGCCCCAGAAAAGACTAAGCGATTATTTTAGATCCTGTCTGTAAATATTTCCTAGCTATTTTTTTTCCAGTAGTTCTTTGCAGCTGATTATCACTTTGGAGCATTCCCAATATGTAAAAGAATGCCCAGTTCCCTGCTTCTAGATTGTCTTTGCTTTTGTAGAAGTCTAAGAAAGATGAAAATAAATGAAAAGTCACTCTCTGATACTCTCTGAAAGGGCAACCTTCTTTCCTAGCCAATAAACAGATCTTTGAAATCCTCTTCTGACAGCCTTGGAATTGGGCCTCCAGCGTTAATGCCAAAGCTATGATTTAAAGTTGTAGAGTACAATTCTCCTCTTAGTTACAGGGATGTAAATCTTTAATTTCAAGGAAGTCATCAGACTGATTTCAGGAGAGCTTTGCTAGGCTGATTGTGGAGTAGATGAGATCTGGCTCTTGTCCTACAGTCCTTTGAAGTATTAGCATTACCCCTTACTGAATCACAGCACTGCATTTTCACATTTATAATTGCACCCTTTTCATACAGGATTTTGCTCATCTGTGAAGAATCCCCCTGCAAATGCATTTGACTCAGTGTGGAAATCTGGAAGCTCAAATCAGCAAGAAACACTGCTGAGTTTTCCTCCATAATCTGTGACATGTATTTGGAAATGAAGAGGTTATTTTTAATTATAATTGATTTTTTTTTTCTCCTGGTTCTCCCAGTGCAAGCATTCATCTTGCTGGAAAAGTACCATTTATAACATTGTCACAATGGGAGCTCAATGAAAGAAGCTGTAAACAAACCTCTGGGGAGCTTTAAAAAAGTCTGATAATTAGATTGCAAAGTATAAAACTTGGGAACCGGATTTTACCAACCCGTCTGAGGCAGTCCAAATAGGAGAGGAAGAAGCAGAAGGAGCTTCTTCCGTGCCCATACTGCTGCCCTCGGGGCTGGACATTTCAGGTGGCCCTGCTGTGGGAGGACACCGCTGCACTGGGGATACAGAACAGTTTCCATTCTCCGGGGTCCAAATCTGCAGCCCAGGACCCATCACAGCTCTGTGGCCAGGCAAGGCCTGGTGACACACTCCCCTCTCATGCCTGCATTTCCCTGCAGAGGAAATGCAGGTTTCATAGGTTCAAACTCCTGGAGCTGGGAACGAGGTTTCCCATATGCAGGTCTATTTGCTATTGCTATATGCTGTTCTCTCCTATCCATCCCAGGCCTAAGTCATCAAACACGATTTAGAACCAAATGCATATGATCAGAAAATGCACTAGGAAAGTGCAGAAAATACACAGTTAAATTAGGAGACAGTGTCACTGCAGCAGTGTGGCTGTTTCCTGGGGATGCAAATATCAGCACAAGAAAGCACTTTCTGAATCAGACAAGCTATTAATAAAAATAACAATAGAAAAAGGCTTTGAAAAGAAATCTGAAGATTACAAAAATTTGCTGCATTAAAAAACTAGCTCCTGTAAAGCCTTCTGTCCTGGGCCTCTCCCTGAGCACTAGCACAAGCTCTTTCCCTGGCTTTTACAGTGTCTGCTGAACCAACCTATTCAGAGGTGATTACTAGTGCCAGCCATGACAGTGGCAGCACCACATTCCTGTTTTTTCTCTGCAAACAAACATTTAAGCCCTCCTGGCAGGACTGTCATGCTGCCGGGGAAAAAATGCCCTCAGTCATCAGATCTGCCATGATTTAGTAACTGTCTGTACCAGAGTGTAACGTTTCTGGCAGGCAATACGATTGACACAACGTCTCTCAGCATTATTTTGTTGAGACTACTCCTATGTGATATAAAGATCTCTGGGAAGCTTCAACTGTCCTAGAGACATGCAGAGGATACAGTCTGGCCTGGGTTCCTGTAGAAAAGCCGGCAGATGTTGAGGGCTGGAAAAAGGCAAGCAGCATGGCAAGGACAGAGGGTAGTGACGAGTCTCAGCCCTCGGCCTCATGGGGAAGCTCCTCCTGGGGGCCAGAGGAGCACTAAGAGCTCGATGAGAAAGTGACTTGGGAGAAGCTGTGCCCATTGTTGGGCATTACTGGTGGATTTTGAAGGTGAGACCCTCAGATTTTGTACTGCTGAGTGTTAGCATTGTAACAGTTAATTAAAATGCTGCTCTGGCAGTATAAAGGGTACAGCAAGTGAAACTGCAGAACTCCACACAGCAGCAGAAAATAAATGTAATAAATGGTGTATCAGAATTGGGGTCGTCTATGTAGCTTATGGGCATCTTATCATTTCAGAAACCCATACATTGGAGTTGAAATAGATATCCTGCATCCACTACTGAAGCAGAAACTAGTATTTTCAACTAGTGTAGGACAAAATCAGAAGTTTTGTGCAAGGGATAAAAATTATGCCCTAGTATGGCAAAAAAAGAGATTGTTCCTTCATGGAGAACTCAATTTTGAGTTTACACCTGTTTTAGCAGTACCCAAGGGGAAACAAACAAACAAACAAACAAACAAACAAACAAACATCATAAGGCATTATAGACAGACCAAGCCAGAAGGTAAGCCTGGGCAGAATGTTCCCAGAAAATATATATAGCACATCAAAAGCAGCCACTCAAAAATGATTTGACTCACAGCCTGGTTAAGGCAAAATTCCCCTTCGCAGGTAATACAGGGGCTTTTTACCTTGCCTTGCCTTACCTTGCCTTTTTGCCAAGTTCCAGGACAGGAGGAAAAATGGTAGCTGGGCACAAAATATGACCAGACTTAGGAATCCATTTCTGGAGAGGAAAGTGGATAGAGAAAGATTTTTACTTCATTACCAAGACAGAAAAGAATACACTTGAAGATGCACAGGCAGCAAAGGGCAGCATCCAGCAGAAGAAACAGCATACAAACTATCCAGACCAACAGAGTCTATCAGAATAACTGAGAAATCTGTTTTTATTTCAAGATGTTGAATATTTTGTCATTTGTGCATGAGAGCTAGCTAGAGCCTAAGATGAGAAGGATGGAGGAAAAAAAAAAAGAGAAAAAAAAGGAATGGGGAAAAAAAGGTATCTACATACACAAAACTAGCTCAGCTGAACCTCCCCAAAGATCCCATTTGTATTGGATTCAGATAAAGGTCCAGGTTAGTTTTCTATCCTACTTGGAGCTGTTCACTCACCACACATCACAAAAGCATGTGTTTTCTTATTGATTACCTTTGTACGTACCAGTATATTCAGTACTTTTGCTGCACTGTTGTATTGATTTCTTTTGCCCAAATCGCAGTATTGATTTTTCCCACTCCTATTACATGTCTCCTGTGCTTCTCTCAGCCACCCACTTGATGTAATAAGGAAGGTGTAAGATTAAGTGCTTATCCTGAAAACACTTATGCATGTGAGGAATTTACACACAAGAATAAATCCAGGGCCACCACTCTATTTTTTTCTGATTTTCAGTGAGAATTTGATATGTTCCACAGAAGAAATAACATGTGTGTTTTTCTGAACAGCTATAATGTTTAATAAAATTACATTTAAAGTAAATGTGTATGTGTTGTTCCAAGCAGAGGGGTTTTAGYATGAAGAACTAAGTAATTCTGTAACATATAAAAAGTAATAATCTGAATAGTTTCTTGAAATATGTTATTGGTATGGAGACCATATGTGCTAAGTTTTGGTGGTATTACAAATAGTACATGATAAGATGTTTAATACCCAACAATTATTTTGTAAACAAAAATGATTCACCTTAATTTAAAAACTGTCACTTTACCTCTCTGAACTCTGATGAGGATAAGGAGGTGTTGTTTCAGAGATTTCTTTTTCAAACAAAATAAAAACCTCTTGCACAACATTGTTTTTTTCCCCTCTTGAAGTGAGGAAAAGGCATGTATATAATAATCCTACCAAAGCAGGAATGGGCAATTTGAATGCATAGAGAAAACAGTGCTGTCTGATTATTATTACTGTACAGTTTAACAGGTCCTTTGGATGTTATTTCCTATCATCAACTTTATAGCTCTTTCATCCAAAACCTCAAGAATTTGTAAGAGAATGCTGTAGCCAGAAGGGAGGGATTTTCCTTTTCATACAAAAACCTCATGATGACACTAAGAGAATGGTATTGTTTAAGTAGCTTTATGTGATGGTATACATTTGACAGACCTGTCTGTGACCACCCTGTGCAGTATTTGCTAGCTGCAGCCTGGGGAGCAAAGGGCTAGTGATCAGCATCATCTTACACTGAGTGACCTTTGCAAATTAATCACGTAACAAGGTTTTCAAAAACGTTGCCCAGAGAATTTAACCAAGGAGAGCTGTAGCAATAGAGCTCTTAGGAGAAAGAGGCCAAGGTGGATAAGCTGTTACCATCTTGATTGTAGTGTAAATCTTGCCCTGTGAATAGTGGTTACATACAGTACAATCATTAATGTGCTCTAGTAAGAAATGGGCTTCTTGGTGGGGCTGACAAACTCTACAATAACTCAAAATGCCAGCGCATTTGGTCTCAAGTATTTGGAGGAGCTATATTGCTGCAATTGGATACCTCTCTGCTCATATGGAAATTGTGCTGTTTAAAGCAAAGGAAAAAAAAAATCACAGAGGCACTTAGAATCTGCAGGCAGAAGCCCCTCTCTTGCAAGGACCCTCTCCAGTTTGCATGCCCCCTGACGCAGTCTGGGGCGGGCACTGCAGGCTGGCTGTTCCCCATGAAGCACCCAAGATAGGCTTCTCCCTTTCCCACAGTCGGGCATCGCAACTCAGTGCAGGGACTGGAGAAGGCCTTTGCTCCTTTGGCTGTGGAATGGCCTTTCAGGGTCTCCTTTCACAATCCAATGTCAGTAGGGAGGTCAGCAGGCCCCCCTGGCGTGGCAAGAAATTTTGGGAGCGTGCAAATGGTGATAGAGTCCCACCTGTCCTCCACAGGCACTACTGCCTAAGACTATGATAGTGTGTGACCTGTGGACAAAGAGAATCTAAATATGCTTTTTCAGAGTTGTTTTCATCTCAAGGTTGATTCTGTGCATGCTGTTTTCCCTGAGTTCCCTCATATACTTTAGGCAGCAAGCACAGCCCCTAGCTCATGTTCATTATAACAACACTGTAGCTGACTATGAAAATATAAGCAGTTTCTCAAAGAAAGTCTAGGGTATAGGAAACATCCAAAGTCAAACTCTGTTTTAAGCTGCTTTTTAAAAATGGTCTGAAGGTTGCTTGTTTGTTTCTCTGTTCTGACATCTCCTAAAGAGTCTGTAGTATCCCTTTGAAGGCACAGAGCTGGTTTAGCGGCTGAGTCCGTTTTATTCCCAGTTACAGCTGGGTCAGCAAATAAGCTGCATTGCTGGAGGATATCGACTGTCTACCCCATTTCAGTGTGACCAAATGACAACCATTTATTATTCTGTTATTTTCAACCCTCAACTTCTTTAGCCAGCAAGTGATCTCAAACCACTGCTTTCTAGCCTTTAAAATCAATTGATAAATAACATTTGTTTAGCTACAAAGGATCAATGCACAATTACTTTGAACCGTTTCAAGAAAATAGAATTTTTGAGATACCATATCCTCCCTTTAGTCTCTTCTACTAGTTTGATTAAAAAGAAAAGAGAAAGAAGAAGCATCRGTAGTGATACAGCCTTGCATAAATGCTAATGTTCTGCAATCAAATTATTTTGTGAAACTTTGTTGTTAGGTCTCCCTTTCTCAGGTCTCCCTTTTTCAGGTCTTTCTTTTCTTTGTTCCCAGACTCTTGTCTCTACAGGAGAAAGCAGAGATTCCAGGCTTTAGGGTTTTTTTCAAATATTGGGATGTATCTGGTATGGTACTTACTATGAATTATCTAGAAAGAAATTCAGAAGAAGAAATTAATGACAAAGCAACAGGTTTTGAATTTCATGTATACAAAATCTCAAGCTCAGAGTTGGGAAGCAATTGGCATAGTGGATGAACTCACTCGCATACAGAATGTCGGATGAAGACTCTTGAGTCATATAAGTTTTCAAAATAGTTTGCAATGCAAGGACTGCTAGCTAGGCTGTGTGAAGCTCTATAGCTGTGTGTTTAGTGGCTGCAGAAGACACTGGTAAACATTATCATAGTAAGATAATTTTGAAGATTATTTCTCAAGCTTTCACCAAAGCTGGAAATTTTATATACCATTTTCTTATAAATATAAATTCTGAAATTTCATGCCTAGTAAATATCGTTATAGTTATTGTTAATTTTCTCCTCCTGTATGTTATATGAAAAAAAAAATCATCTAATTTCTGAATGCTGAATCCATCCTAAAACCCCCTGATAAATAAGTCTATTATCAATACTATAAACTGAAAACCCATGAAACCCTCAATTAAATTGAATCATGTTTATCCATGAGTACAATGTGTATATAACTTATCACTGGGTTGGGATGACGGGCCTAGTGTAATGGAAATTTCACCGATTTCATTGGAAAATCTGTATATATAAGACCTTGTCTAAGTATTATAAGAAACAATATTTTTAAAACACTTTGTATGATAGAGTAGAAGGACATAACATACTTAAGTGAAAAATGTGTTTCTCTTTTTCTTCAGGAACTTTTACAATTAAGGTACTATGAGATTAATTTTTGTCACCAAAAGTCATAATGAGTGTGAAAGTAGTTGACATTGACAGAATGTGGTTTACTGGAAAGATTATATAGTCTGTGTCACTGCAGCACATCTCCCACTCTGCAGGTCTGACTCAGAGGATGCTCAGGCATTAACTGACCTGATTTCTTGAAAGGGTCCATGCCTAGAATAGAGGCATTTTCCAGGATATTCTTTTAAAAACAATACTTAAGTGTTCCAAAGGAAAGACAGTATAAAACTGTAACAAACGAGAACGTAAGTTTTGTTCAGTGTGAAATTCCTTTAATATGATTGTTTCAGACACATAGTTCAGGCATCTGTCTAGAATCACCACCTTACTTCAACAGATGACTCAAAAACTTCATTATTTGTTTTCCTAATTGCCAAGTGAAAGAACCATTAACCTAACAATCCAGTGTAATATAGTGACGGTAAAGCCTAGAAAAATGGTAGACGTAAAGATCAGGAGCATAAATGAGGAAAACTTTTAACTGCAGAGAATTAGGAAGCTATTAAAGTAAAGGATATACCGAATAAAGGGGAATATGTCTGGGGAGCCATCATTAAAATTTTATTAAGCTTGGGAGTTAAATAAAATGAAAACCTAAAAGAAAAGTCAGAACAATTGAATTTGAAGGGCCACTTTGATCAGATTAACTGAAATGGAAGTGGCTCAAGGGATAATACAATATGCAATCCCAAGAGACACCCAGACTTGCAAACAACCTCAGGACTCTTTGTCTTCATGCGACAAGGACACAGGCTGCAACAAAGCTGAGGGAGCCTTCATTGCATTTTTACCTCTACTAGTTGGAATAATATGGTGGAATATTTCASTTCTGACCTTCGTTCTCTCCAGGGAAGAATATTTTTGTAAGGGAGGAAGTCAAGGGGCAGGCTAAAGCCAAGGAGACCAAAAGTACACAAACCTCTTCTTCAGACTGGTGAAACTATCTTGAGGCAAAGACTCAGAGGGGCAAAAATTTATCTTGGTCAGAACAGGTAAGATTGGGAAAGCTGTAATTTTCCTGAAAAACACTGGGGTGAGATGCTGGGAGAAAAAAAGTTCAGACTGGTAACAAAGATGCTACAGCAGATGAATATAAAATATCTCAGACTGCAGGTCTGGGCCCTTTCTTTAGGTTGGCTTTTGGGTTTCTTTTCCCCTGTATTTCATATGAAGAGATCAAAACACAAGTGATGAGCAGCTCAAAAAGTTGGCTGCACCTGGGAGTGCTCAGGTAGGGGAGAGCAAAAGGCCTTCCCTTCCCCCAGGCACTTCCAGCTGTGCAGCTTCCCATGTATTCCTACAACCTTGCTCCATGCCATCTATGTGATAGGCAGGAAACCCAGTTTCTCTTTGTAAGCATTTTCTGTGTGGGCATGTAACAATCTCCTCTTTCTTTGCCATAGGAAGAAAAATAAAGCAATCCTTCCAAGAATGCAAACATACCGAGTTTACATGTACTGCTGAGACATAAGAGACTGATGTAAATGAACAAAGGATCTTTAAATAATTTATGACAAGAATTTCTGTGATTATTCTGAAAGTGTCAGAGGAGGAAGGTAAAGGTGAGGTTGATAAAGACAGCTAAATTTATAAACAGTATGGATATGGCCAAGAAAATCAGGATAAACAAAAAGAAATCCTTTAAATATACGAGAAGTCACAAGGAGGTAATGAGTCTTCAAAGCATGACAATGGGAAATTACAGATGAAGCTGATACTGTTCAGAATGCTTTTTGTTTCATTGTTCACAATAGAAGCTGAAGGTCATTCTCTAGCAATTGAGATATATTTTCCTGGGGGAGAAAGAAAAATGTTAAAAGGCTTCATGATTATACTGGAATAGATAATTAGGCAATAAAAAGTGTTAGAGGTTGACAAGACACATGGCTCAGAAGAATTCCAGGTACGGCAAAAAATAGCTAGGACAAAGATAAGAATTGTGGGATGGAACAGAGGAGAGGACTTGGTTATGGCCTATATCCAAATAAAGAACATTGAGGACTCAGTTCTGTTGTCCAAACACATGTATCTGAAACATCTGTGTAGAACTGGCAGATGTGCAGGCCCCATGCAGGGCCTACAGGAGGGAGACCTGCAACTTCCAAATCAGGAGTGAAAGCCAGGTGGATACCTTAGGATACATCAAATAGTGCTAGATGCTGGTTTTCTGAATCAAGCCTTGAGTCTTTTATTCAAAAGGTGGATGGACTTTAGAAGCAGTAAGCTCTGTCAGTAGAGGATGGTAGTATAAATCAACTCCAGGGAACTACTGAAAGTCGAAATCAGTGTAGAGTCAGTTAGTTTAAGTTGGTGTTAAGTTGTTATGCAGGCAAGAATGGATTTATTTATATTTTCATTTAAAATGCTAGTTAATCCTCTGATATTTTAGCCCTTAAATATTACAATAACAGTAATCATAAATTATTGACTCATCCATTGGCAGGAAAGGCAGATTCTAATAGCCTAAATAACTGACTTGGAGGAGAAACTTCTGAGTTTAATTCTGAAACCAGCATTTCTCCTTGAGTGGCTTAAGGCAAGCTGCTTGCCCTCCAAAAGACTGCCTAATTCCTGATACAAGACAATTCCTTCCTTTTTTGATACAGATGTAACTCTAGCAATATATCTTTAACTGCACTGATATTAGTTCATCTGATCTGGTAAGGATGCTTGTTCTGCTCCAAGCCAAATTGAATTTCCTCTCAGTAATGTTAGCAGTCATTCCTTTTATCCTTTCCTTAGACAGATTTAACACATCACTCCTAACACTAACTTGATATCAACAGTAAAGCCCAGCTGATGGCCTCTGTGGACATCAGAAAAAGCATAAAGGTCTGAACACGAAGATTCAGTTATGTCCTTGTGCCCTATTCCTGAGCTTATTCTGAAAGATGTCAGGAAACCCTACTGCCCTACAGGTCTGTTCTGTCAACACAGTATCAGTTTCATACTCTGTGTTAAATATCAATTGAATTATAACAGGCTATTTTGAAGCAACTTATGACATGAGGCTTCCTATTTTACTTCCATCTTCAAAAATCTACAAAAGGCTATCTTTCTGTGTGTTAGGTTTCTAGGAGGGTCTACAAGCAAATTACAGAATCTCAAATATAACATTCATTCCTAGGAGCATTACTGATTATGTTCAACTGGATGAATATTCAGCATCACTGACCAACTGCCACAAGGGTTTGTTCAATGGATGAAAAAAAAAAAAAAGATCTCAGGCTTTATTGGAGCTATGCCAATTCACACCCCAGTGAATGAAAATTAGTTGTCTCTCTAAGTTCTTTCTCAGCATGTATCAGGGCAGGACAGATCAACAGAATCTTCTGTTCTGATTGTGACTATTTCCGTAAGTCCGTATGGGAGGAGCAGAACACTGCCTCTGAAAACTGCAAACTTCATAAAAATTGAGATCAAGGGGCAATCTGAATTTTCTTTCACAGATGTGAATGTCACACTCAGGCTCATCAGAAGGTCCCAGCAGTCTCACTGTTTTGCCAAGCATTGTTCTCCAGCTTTAGATACCTGAGCATAGTATCTACCCAGTTTCCACAAGTGCTGATCTCTTTCCATTTCTGTTATCTTTACGGCTGTTCTGCAAAAATCAGGCCAATTTCACATCCAGAGTTAGATGTAGTGGTCTGATTAATGTCTTCAGTAAAGCATGGACCATATGGCTATAAGAAATAGTCATGAGCAGCCACTTGAGCTACAGATCTGTAGAACAATCAATGAACCATGAGTCAAATCTTCTGTTACAACCATCTTCCAAATAGACCTTTTCTATGGAGTTTGACTACTGTACTGTTGCAACGTATGCACCCTCACTTTTCATTTATCATTACATAGGAGAGCTCTGAGGTGCGAAGAAGGAGGATCCTTCTAAGGAACCTTGTAGGAATCAGTTTGAACGAGTTACTGCCTTATGCAGGTTAGAGGCTGCTGATCAGTTAGATCTCAAACTCTGTCAGTACTTTGGGTCTGAGTGATACCACCCCAACATACAGTATCAAGATTAATGCAGACTAAAAAAAAAAATACCTTGAGGCACAGGATGGAACAACCTGGCCTACAATGAAACTCTTCTGAAATGCAAAAGGCACCCTAACAAGGTTTAAGTAGCAACAAGGAAGGCATTTGTTAATGTTGATTACTTATGCCACAAATAAGGGCCAAGCCCATGTTACTAGTATAAGAATAATTGTCTTTCTGGAAGAAAGGAGCTATAGATTGTTTACATACTGGGAGGAGAAAACAAGACAAGCCAAACTTGTCCTACACTATTTTGTCTATTGCACTGAGATGGTACTTTCTAATGAGGTTATAGCTCAACCTGTAATGATGGATATCTAATTTATTTTTTCTCAACATGACAGACCTGGCATAGTAATATCTGACAATTAGTCACAGTTCACTGGGCCTCAGCTTAAGTAGTTTTCAGTGAAATATGGTTTTGGATATGTCACTGCCAGTTTCTGTTACTTCTTATCCAAAAAGGCTGGTGGAAAAAAAGCATTAAAATGCTAAATCACCTATTGCAAAAGACTGCAGAATCAGATTCTGATTCCTGTTTAGCACTGTTAAATTACAGAACAGCACCACTAGAGCATGTGTTGTTACTCGCTGATATTTTGTTAAGTAGAAAACCAAAAGCAAAAATGTTTGCACTGTTAGAAACTTACGTGAGAGTCACCAACATTTGCCGATATAGAAAGATACAACAGAGCTTTGATAGATCTGATTTGCTTTATCTAACCGATATCCGACAAATAAAGCAAAACAAAAGCTTGGTAAGAGCTGAGATATTTATTGCACCCACCATTCCAGGAAAATGATGCTGGCCATTTTTATTTCAGGGAAGTATAGTCACAAACAGCAGGGATACTGGAGGAGGCACATCCACAGTGGTGAGCTGTTGTCCCAGATAGGTTCATTGTGAAGAGAAAAGCAGAACATTTCTGGGCTCCAGGAGGGAAAGAAGTAAAGGGGTCAGAATACCAAAACTGTCTGGCAAGGATTGCTATAAGCTGAGTCAGCTCATTCCCAGGACACAGACCCCCTGGAAATATGGGACTTACCACTGCTTGTAAATCATGGTATGGTGTAAAGCTGGTATGTTTAGTGTGCAGGCCCCAGGAGTGCTTCCAAGGAGTGCCCTTGTGTCTGGGTATGGGCCTTGGATATTTCTCTCCCCCATACTTGGATAAGGCTGGACACGTGCCCTGGTCACCCCTCCCCAAGGCTTTGTCCCCATGAGAACAGTATGTAGAGTAGAAAAAAAGCCACAGCACACTCCATCAGGTGTCCAGTCTGGATGATGGGGACTCCAGGGCATTCTGTAACACCTACCTACCATGAATATAAACACAGCCAATAAACACCAACCAGTCCACATCACAGCACAGGCACTACTGAAAGTCAGCAGGAAGTTTTATTCAGTCCACTCATGGCATGTATCTGAAACTGTGGATTGCATTTATTTATTCAAATCATCACTAGGCTTAACTAGGAGAGAAAGTGGTAGAGAATGTTGCCATCAGCAAATCCCTGTTGGGAGCACTTGTGCTGTACAAAGACTTGCATGAGGCCATGGCATCCCAGGGGCTGACTGGAGCATGCCTCTGCCCTCCTCTTGGCTCCAAGTGATTTCCGTATGTATGGCAGGGACACCTCAGCCTACTTTCTATTAGCACCTGCTGCTTCAGCAGTGTGGCTCCTGTTAGGGCAAACAGTCTGCAGTGCCTTAACACAGAAGGGCAAGTCCATGAGCACAGGCAAGGGCAGCGCATGAAGGTGTAATGCCTTCAGGCATTAGTGCATAAAACAAGAAGGACAACAGACCAGCAGCAAAACTGTAATACTGACTATGTACAGAGTGCTGGCAAAACCACAAAGAAAGGTGCAAACATGGAGAAATATGATTTCCCTTTGCTCTTTTCTCTTGGCAATAAATACTACCTGTCAAAGCAGTAAGTAAAGCCATTTCAGACAGAAATGTAATTTACAATTTGATGGTGTCCCTTTAAGTGTGTAAACTCCTTGGAGCAAGGATTATGTTTTTAGTYTGACATGTTGACCAAATGTAAAACATCGAGCTTTACCTTCCAGCATTTCCTAAAAGATAAAGAATAATAAAAATACCCGCACCCCCAATCTCTGGAACATGTATCTTGCTATTACAAAGCTCTCTGCTTGCAAGAAGAAATCTGTTTATAGGTTGAAACAGATTTGCAATCATGTGTGATAGAGCAAGAGACTGAGAAGAAATATGCAAACCAAAAAAGTGATGGCAAAATCTGCATAGTTCTTTAAAGTTTTCTTCCAAAGCTTCTGCAAAATACAACTATATGTTTTCTAAGAATATCCTATGGGGGTAGCATAGACCACTCTTTTTTTTCCTCTTTGTTTTGTTTTGTTTTGTTTTGTTTTGTTTTGTTTGAAACAACAAGCGCTACTTGTGGAATAGTATTTCCCTTTAGCAGGGAAATGTGTGTAATTGTAAACTATTAAAGACAGACATCTGCACAGTAACCTGTACTGCTGTATTCAATTACTCAGGAAGTATTTTAAAGCAGTTACTATGTGCTAATTTACCTCATGATGAAAATGTTTGTCAGAATAATATGCTTTATTCTAAGCACCTGCTATTTAATATTTGAGAGAGTTGAAAGTGTAATGAGGAAAGAGGAAAATACATGCTTGTAACTCAAACACGAGCTGTAGATGCAATTCTGGGGTGAAAAGTGGTACAGCTGAACAGAGCCCAGACCATTTTTCCTCCATTTGTAAACTAGGCACAGAATGACAGGCTAATTCCCAGCAGTTGAGTGCTACAGGCACGGCCATTACTGAGGCTAGTTAATCCTTCAATCTATGTCTCTATTTGCAGAAAATGTTACGAAAACAAAACCCAAAGCCTGTCAGTTGCCTACACTGCCCYGGTTCTGTGGCTGGCAGGGTGCCAGAGCACCCTGCAAGCAGCAGGGAGCCTGGAGGTCACCTGGCTGCCCAGGAGCCCCYGGCCCAGGGGGACCTTATCCCCAGCACCGAGGACTCGCCTTGAGCTTTGGTCACATGATGCCTCTACGGGAATCCTCCAGTCAAATCCAAGGTGGCTTTTGAAGCACAAAACACACTCCCGTTCCTGCACCAAGCCAGTGAATCAGGCAGCCAGACAGGCAACCCAGAGCATCTGTGAGAAGGTGGGGGTTTTAAATCAGCTATTTGAAGCTCTCCAGAGTTTCCAGGAGTGAGAATGGCCCTGGAGTACTGTGCCTGGTGCAGATGGTATGTATAGAAAATCAAACTTTCTGGCTGCCTTCTCTTTATATTTCTGGCTTTCTTCTGTTGATGGTCTGAGAACTGTGCTGTAGTGGCAATGAAGGAAAGTCATCTACTGTTTTGATTTAATCCCCAGTATTATTTTGTAATGGTTCYAGTAGGCATCTCAAATTGATTGGTACATGTACAAAGACACCRACAGACTTCAAACCAAGACTTTCAGATCTAGATACCTAAAACTAGGCTACTGAACCCATCTTGAATCACCTTAACAAATGATTTTCATTCCAGACAGTCTGAGAAGTCAACAGTTCCCAAATTCAGGCCATTGATTCATGTGTTTACTTTTGGATTCAGGACCTGATTCTAGACATAGAGGGTTTTTTTTTTCAAATCCTGGCATAGCCCTGTAGGATCCACATAAAGGCTCTGGTGGCTTTTCAAGCTCAAGCATCTAGCCRTTGCCTGCATAGAACACGTCATAAGCTTCAGTTAGCCCTTCTGCTGGTGAACTGATACGAATTTGCACTATTTTCACAGACATAATGCCCCTTGCAAATGTAGAACAGATGCAGTTAGACAGACTGCTAGAGAAAGGCAGTTGGAAGACTATTGCCTTAGCACACAGGATCCAGCTGCTCAAAATRCACAGGATGTATTCTTTAGGATGGCACTCTAGATGCCTACAGTGATGAGATAATGTGATATACAGCCCTGTCTGTGAGCAGATATGGTGAATGCTAATAGGGTCTGCTCCTATTCCCTGTTGAAGCTGGTGGTAGTCTTGCCATGAACTTTAGCAGTAGATGGAAAACAGTGAGATCATGCAAGCTGACACTGCAAGAATGACATTATTATTCAAGCAGTGCAGTTACCCAAGGATAGACTTGTTCATTCAGATTCCCCTGGAACCCAAGTCAACTGGAAAAATACAACATTCAGGGGCAGCATCTGAGCTGAAAGCTGAATGCCAGGTTCAGCATTCAGTTTGCTGTCTCTGGCAGCAGCTGAAGCTCTTCTAAGAGCCTTTTCTGGATGTACYCAAGGTGAATATTTCCTCAGGTCATAGCAGGGAAAACACTGAGCAAGCAGCTTTGCTCCTGCATACAAGGAGGAGCTTCTCTGAACAGGAGCTGGCTGTCCTTCTGTCCTCCACTTTGCTCTGGTGAGGAGTGTGAAGGCCCCAGCTCTTCTCAAACCATGCTCCTTCCTCTCAGCAAAACTATTTCCCTTGCACAATGGGGATTCCCTCGAGAAACAGGGCTTCCCTCTTGTCTTGGGAGTTTGTGCCCTCCTGTACCCTTGTTTCCTGGCTCCAGGGCAGGGACAGTGACTCCCTTTCCTCTTGCAGGCTAAACAAGCACAGGCCTTCTCCAGACAAAACTTTCTCCACCCTCCCTCAGCTCCCTCATTCAGCTAACATCCAAGATGAGTCACAGATAGGTGATCTTATGCCCAGGTATGCCAGAAAGAGGGTTTTGCCTCAGGTATACAGCTCAGCCTCCCTGAACGCGCAGTCCTGCACAGGCTRTAGCCCACCTTGGTTAAATGTGAGAGCTCCTTGCACTGTCTGCCTGCTTCCCTGGGCTGTGGGGAGAAAAGGCAACAGCTGGGGACTCCTGCAGGACAGTGTGGCGGCACTGAGCAGTCTGTGCAATGCTAATGTCACCTGTGGGTAGTTCATTTTTGTTAGGTCCTGGGCAACTGATAGATAAAGTGGGTTGGGAATCATTTTTTCCAACTCCTTCTGCTAGAAAAACATGTGTGGGGATTTAAAGCTCTGTTTTTCTTTGTTTTGTTTTGTTTTCCAAAACATGAAAAAAGTAAACAYGAAAAGCAATACTCAAAGCTCCCTTTTCTGTTTTCCTCTAACTTTTCACTGCACATATATTTTCTTGCACAGTTTAACTGACAGATCTCCCTTAGCACACTTTAAGATTGCCAAGAACATCTGCAACAGTGGGTGGATACTATTCTACTATATTTTAGTGACATACGGAAATTTGGAAATAAGGTGTTAGAATAACATTTACAGAGAAAGAGTCAAACCATCTATGGCTTTAAACATGTATTTGCCCATAGTAGCCTTCCCCTAACACCTTCCCCAATTTATAGGGCTACAGAGCACAAAAGGAACTAGTCCAATACTCAGTTTAATGAGTGATTGTTGTGGGGGACTCCCTGCTGCAGGGGACGGAGGCATCTATCTGCCGACCWGACCTCATGTCTAGAGAGGTTTGTGGCCTGCCGGGGGCTCGTGTGAGAGATGTCATGCAAAGACTGCCATTCTTCGGACTATTACCCACTGCTGCTCTT
>NW_020448941.1:83270-148464 GCF_003343035.1 Apteryx rowi | reverse complement strand
CGTTGTCAGCCAAGCAGTGCATTTACTCTTGTAATAAGGAAAAGGGGTTCATACAAATAAATTAGGAGAGTGCAACATAAATCCTTGTGGATTTACATCAAAAATTGTTACATGAGTTAGCTACATTCCTAGTAAGCTAAAATGTATTCGTTGTTATATAAGTAACTGATTCAATATCTTAGTGCTTGTCAGTAATCTAACTTCTAGCCACAACTACAGACGCTAGTGATAAATGACCAGACCCTTTAGAGAGATAACTACGTCAAACCCTGAAATAGCATTCCAGTGGCTTCCCTAGCAGTGGCTGAAACAAGTGAATTTCCTTAAGATGAGTAGGGGTTGATCTCATCCAATTGATTTAATTGTCTAGGCCTCCCATATAATCTAAAGTTTTATATTGGTGCTATTTACACTGTATTGTCAGAGCACTTCTCTAAAGACCAAATTCAAAACTCAGTTTTCCTCCTTATTTGCTTCCTTCCCAAGGGTAACTAGGTACGTTTTTTGTTGATGATAATTTATTTTTCCCTCTTCTTTATGCTCGCTTTCCTATTTCTCTTCTTAGCCTCCACTTTCTCTCCTTTCTTTTTTAAATTTTTGGTTTTTATACTTTCTTTCCTATTTGATGCTTGTTGTGTGCAGCATGAGGGCAGCTCTGTCAAACAAGAGGGTTTCACCTTCAAGCTGAGCACCATAAAATTTATGTTATTTGAGCTTCTCAGCAATGAGTCCAGACCTCCTACCCTAACTGCTGAGGGAGGTTTGCTACCTGCATTMAGCCACACCTCACCCTTGAAATTGACAACTTCACAGGGAACACAGGGAGAGATGTATCCAAGACCTGTTTCCTGAGAAAACTATGAACTGGGGCAAACACTCTGAACTCAACCTGATATGAGGTCATCATGGAGCATGAATGACTGCTTCCCCCCCCCCGCCCCCTTTATGAGGAAGAGGAATGTTGCCTGAATTGCTAGGCAATGAACTGAAGCTAAAACACATTCAACATAATGAAAAACTGACAAATGCACTCTCTGTGGTCCAAACCATCTCAGAGGTGTGGAGGTGAGATACCTTTCTCTTTTCAAAAAGCCTATGAAAGAGTCATACCCCGAGGACTTTGGAGAAGTGAGGTTTAGATAAAGGAGGCCTCCTCTGCTGCTCAGCATAGACAGGCCAGGTGCTTGTAGGAGATCAGTTCTGTAGGTCTCCCTGTGGTACGGACACCTGGCGGCTGTTCCCGATGCCTGCAGCATCCCCACCAGCATGTTGGCCTCGCTGCACTACATGCACTCACTCAAGGGCGCCCAAGCAACCAATGCAGCCCAGTGACAGTGATGGTGACTCACTGGGGCAGCCAGCCTGGGGCAAGCTCTCTGGCTTTGTCTGATGGAGGGAACAGATTTTGAAGCCAGAGATGAGGGCTGGAAGAATATGATTACTCACCAACTGCTGGGAGATTGCCACCTACAATATCTGGCTTTGAGACTTTGACCTGACCTACATTGTTAATACCAACTGCCAGCGTGTGAGTAAGAAGGGYTGCTCATACATAAATCTGATTAGATTGAAGTTATTTTTTCTCTGCTTTGCTCCTAGGAAATTTCTTTACTAGGGAAGGTTGTCTGCTTGGGGGAGAACAAGATATTAGGACTGTTCRCCTATGGCCAAAAAGGCATTAGCTCTGCCCTGCCCAGCCATGCCAGTGCTGCTGCCCCATAAGGTCTGCTGCTGAGCCCCTGAGCCTGGTGCTGCAGAGTCTGCACAGACTCTGGCAGGAGCAGGGGCTGTTCCAGGCCGCTCTCCTGGTGCAGCGCCCTGCCATGGCAAGGGAAGCAGGGAGACAGGCTAGTGCAAGTCAGTTTGTGGCTGTGCACATGGGACCAATGATACTGGAAGACAGGCCACAGTTCCCCGTAAAATGGTGGCAGAAAGGCAGGAGAAAAGTGAAGCTAGTAATTTAGGACAGGCAGAGCAACCCTCTTGCTCATCGGGTCCTTGTACACCTCTYGTTCTCCTGACACAGTCAGGAGAGGCTCCTGAGCACCTCTTCTCCAGGAAGACTGAGGCAAYATTCCTGCAGCACACCTGTACCCTTTCTCCTTGGCCGTGTAATGTCATAGTGGCAGTGGAAAGGTACACACAATGCTACCTACCAAGGACCTGGTGTGCAGGGCCCATGCTCAACCCATGTGTGAGAGGCCAGGGCAGAGGCTTGAGGAAGGCTACATGCGCTTCCTTGTCTAACTGAATGGGAATTAAGGCAGTAGTGATGTCATCCCTTCACCCATTTCAGCTGCAAATTGGACATTAGTGGCCACCTGAGCATTTGCAGCTGGTTATAGCGGAACTGAGGATGCAGATGACTGCTCTGGTGATATAAAAGAATGATTTCTGACAGCAGCCAACACTGATGTGGTGCCTGGGGAAAATGTGGTATTGTCACTGCACAGGCAGCCAGCAAGAAGAGAATTTTCCCTCCATCTTCTACATCTGCTCACTCATCCGTCCCCTTTTTTGTACCAGGCGTATCTTAACTGCAATTAAAAAGGCATTATTAGCATTTAATTGATTTGGAGTCCTCACTGTGATGTTGAGTCTTCATGCTGATGTCATCTGGGTTGTCATGGATACAGGTGAACAAGTTGCTTGAAGTGCAACATCAGCGCCAGACTTGAGGGGGATGGGAGGACGGAGGGGGGAAACCTCTGGAGAAATCTGAGACAGAAAATGGGTGAGCAGAAACAGCTGCCATCACCAGGTGAGCATGCGTGTGAGAGGAGGAGAAGAAATACAGAGCGCTTGGCAAACAAAGACACCGAGAGGTTTTGTTATTACAGTCACACTCTTTAGTATAAGCTAGGAAGGCAGGCTACTCCCTGACATCAAAAACAACAACAAAAAATCCCCCCAGACAACTAACAATTAAGAGAAAAGCCTAGGCTGACATACCTCCATGTGCACAGCAATTAGAAAGACAAATAGTATCTTTCTTTCAGTTCTGTCTGTCGAATAGATAAGGAGGGAGTAGCAGAAGGGAAATCATGGAGAAAAACAGAAAAAATATCTATACCCATGGGACTATATGTGCTTTTATGTATTCAAAAGACCGTGTCTCTATGTGTGTRAAAGAGATCAAGGGACATTGTGAGTCTGGGTGTGTATGTTCATGTGTATCCTTGTAAGACCTAAGGAACTTTCTGAGTAATAGTAATAATAATWATTATTATTATTATTATAAAAATAATAAAGGAATCCCACCCAAATGAGTTGCAGGAGTTCCTCTGCTTGTTTCCATGCCCTTTGTCTCTATCTTATTCTCTTGCTGAGAAAGAAATTAAAATGTATTTTTCATACAGTATCTCTAGCACTCTTTTATGTAATAATCCCCTTTCTGTGGAAGAGGCAGGTCAGCAATAGCTGCAGGCTCCTGCACAATCAGTGCTCATCTCATAAAAATCTCCAGCTTTCCCTGGGATTTTCCAGCCACAACCTATTAAGCATTTGCCAGTGACAAGAAGCTGGGCTGAGGGGAGAGGCTCTTTCAGATAGTGCTTAGGCAAATTTGTATTTATTTACAGAGTGGTTGCCTGGATTTTTTATAATGGAAAATTAGACTTTTTAAATGATATGTTGGTTTTGAATTAATCTTAATAGTCAGTTATGGCTTAATGCACCCTTTAGCTTTTAGTCTAAACAGATAAATCTAAAAAAACAAGTTTAATTTTAAATTGGAGAAGACGACATGGAGTGTACTGTCCCCATCTTATTCCCCTCTTTTACTGCCTGACTAAAGGTATGATTTACTGAGATTCAGATTTGGAAGATCAGATCTTTTTAGTCAAACATTGGTCTCTGATATATGGATACTAGAAAAATGAGTTAAAGCTAAGATTTGCACTAAAGCTAATTACAAATATCCTGATTAAGTATTTCCCATCAGAAAATTCCTGTTCACTTATATCTAAATTGTAGGTTTCAATAATCACACTTGCTCAGAACAGTGATATAGAAGCTTTGAAATAGTGAAAGTACATTTTTTTTAATATTCATATAACCAGAACTCTAATTTCTGAAGTTCAAAGTGTCTTTGTTTTGTGATTTAGGCTAACCACAACAAATACACACACACACACACACACACACCACACAGGCAGGGGGGTCCTAGCCTGAGGAAAGTGCCGATGGTCTCCATTTGGACCTGAACAGTTTCATTCTGCCCTAGGCATCTTACTCAATCTCAGGCTGACAGTTTAAGCACCTATCCCCTCTCTTCCTCAACATGTGGGGATCATCTCCCATTTTTATCTCAGTGTCTGCTGGAGAATTAATGAAAACTGATTAATGTCTGTGAGATGCTCTGGTCCTTCAGCGGTGTAGTGAGATGGAGTGTGTGKGGGGGTTCATAGAGCATCCCTGGAGACTTGCCTTTGCAGTTTCAGGTGTCACCAGTGGCCCTGGTTCTCTCTTTCATTATAGCAAATCCTGGAAAAGGCTTTCTAGTTCAGCTGGTGCTCGATGATATTCGAATTCTTTCATAACATGAACATTGTTTGATTTACAAGCCAAGTTCCACCACAAGAACCATCATCATTATTTATTCACCTTGGACTGGAACCTACCATCCTCCTTGAGTGGAGCGATGCTTTCTGAATGAGTAGTTTCAATGAAACAAACAGGGATCACTCTTGGAATAAGATAAGCCCTTCAAGGGCTTACCCATAAGCTTAATTGACATTAGACTTTGGTTTAAAGCATCTTGCGCTGTGTAAAGGTAAGGATGTCTCTGGGTTTGCATGGGATCAAAGCCCAAGCTGGCCTCACTGCAATGGGGAAAAATCAGAGCAGGGTTTTAACTYAGCAGGGACATGTTGCTTAAAATCAACTGGTTTTCATAGCCARTTCATGCTGGCCTGCTCAGCAGAGACTGCTGGAGGGCAGCCAGGCATCTGCTTTTGTGTAAGGCAGCAGAGTCTGGCAAGTTCCCACCATTGCCTGAATGCAGCCACTCTCCTCCAAAGCAAGTCTTCAAAATAAATAAGAAGGTGGCAATAMGGTAAGTTCCTTTGAATTGTCTCATTATGAGTGTTGTGGCCAAAGGAAGTGAAGTGGCAGAATTTGGCTTCCCTAACTAAAATTTGCCTCAGGATCCTTTCAGTCATTTTGTTATTGTGTTTTGTCTTTTCTTTCCACAATCTTTTTTAATTTAGACCACAGAGAAAATATTTTGCCATAGCATAAATAATGGTGGGTTTTTCATYTTCTGCCTTTCACTCACTTCATGAAACACAACAGACTGTGAATAAGTCTATTTCAAGCCATATGTTAAAAATACACTGTCAATTTAAGTCGCATATATGCCTGAAAATGCTTGATTATCTATTGTCACAAACAACACCTACAGTCTGCTAGAAATGAATGGGATGAGAGGATGGAAAATACATCTCTGTTTTTCAGTAAGCATTTGATGGACACCTTGGGTGGGGTTTATCTCAAATCACTTAAGATATCTACAGCTGAGCTAGTAGTCACCATGGGCTGTCTATAGTCAAAAGRCAGGGAGAAAAAGGCATCTTTAGGGGGTATTTCATCTGCTCTGTTTTAGCATCTACTTTAGAATGAGAGGAATTATGCTTTGGACTCCACTGAGTATATTGACCAGACTCCATTGACTACAGATGGTGTCAGGGGGAATTAGGTGGAGGACTGACTGGATGGCCATTAGATGATTCCTGTTCTGTATGAGCAGTTTCACTGCTTCCCCTGTCTGGTCAGTTTGCCAAWCAATTTCTGTTCTTTTTGGTATAATCTTGCAACAAATCCTCATGAAAGAAAAGATATGTATGATACTACATCTTTTTTAAGATATACATCTTTCTGAGATATTGTTGGGGAAACACAGTTGCACTAACTTTTAATGCATTGAAAACAGCTAAGGCTAAAGTTGTGATCATTCCTTTGCAGTTATGTTGTCAAACCTCCTCAACTTTGGGTTTTTTAGTTTTCATGTGTCATGAGAATGTCTGCGGATATTCATCCCATATTATCCGTGTAATCTATGGCCTCTCCTTTTCCCTCTCTTCTTCTTTTTTCTTTTCTTTTTTAATATAAATAGGGAAAGCTGATATAATAGAACAAACTCAACTTTTGRCTATGTTGGTGTGTACATTGCATCATTCCGGTGGTGCATACTCAGCCATGTAGTCTTAATTAGTAAAATTCTGACTTAGGACTCTCAGGAGTGATCATGTTATGGAGTTAGGGAAGTCTGATTCAAGCACTAYAATTAGAAGCCACTTTCTGGTGACATCAGTGAACTTGCTCCCTTATGAATTTGCCAGATTTAGGTAGTGCTTTACTCCACTGCTAGCCCTGCCTCTATTTGCCATCTTGTACGAAATCAAGTAAGTACTGTAATTTTCAGCTTAGCTTGTCACTGATAGTGATCCGTGTCATGAAATCATCACACACCAGACACTCTGCTTAACTACAAGTTCTGGAAACCTGATACCTGAGCCACTGCTGCAGAGATGCTCAAGGATGAGTTTATATGGCTTCTTGAATGCATCTGCCTCTACAGCGAAGGGTGCTCACAGGTCAGTGCTAAAATAATCAACAGGGCAGCATGGGGGAAAACTTCTACTGCTTTTGTATCTGTTGCCCCTGCTGTTGCTTTTCCTCCCTTAACTTCAGTAAGCAACCCCMCACACACACCAAAACAACAACAACAAAAAACAAAAAAACCTTTTTTTTAAAAGCAGTTGTCACAGTGGGAAATGGCTACTGTAGGGTTATAATTACTTGGAGGGGGAAATCTTTTACTTTCACCTCCTTCCTCTAGCTTTAAATTACTACTTGGAGTGTTAGTCTTTGTTGCTGCAGTCCTTATCAGCACTGCAGGAGACAGTGATTGCCTTGCATCTGAAAACTACAGTGAAATTAAACCTTAATTGGTTGTTTAAATGTGGTATGATACAGACCTTGAAGAACTTAAAAAYTCAGAATTGTTTTCAGGTTTACTGTAAGGATCCGAGCACATACACCTTAAATGATTGAAAGAAAATACACCAAACTCCTTTCCAGGAAAAGCCTGATCATTTAGTATGGTGCGATTACCAAAATTACAGGAGGAAAACTAGAGAACATTTTCCATGCACTGTCTCCCATTTCCTCCCTCTGGGATGGCAGGTCATAGCTTATTTATGCATCACAGTCTCTCTGAAGAAGAGCAAAAGCAAACAACCAAAATAAATAGATGAAAAGTGGCAACACAAGCGTTTACTCATTTTTTTGCAAGCTTTCCTAGGGGAAAAAGCTGAACCTTTGGAAAATGTTAATAAGAAGGGGCAGGAGGAAGAGATAGAAACAAGCACGTGCCCATGGCACCACAGATAGATTCTGTAAGCTATATGGCAATCAAATGTGTGGCCAAAGATGTGAAAAACATTCCTGTCTCCCTTTCCAGGGAGTGCACACACACCCCTGGGTGAACTTGGCCCTGAGTGTTCAAAGGAACTTCCAATGCAAACAGTTGTCACATTCCATATTTCCCATAAAAGCCACTTTTAGCTGAAACTCTGTTTGGCTTGGCCCGCAGGAACCTGCCGTGTGACTCACCTAGTGGATCTGCTCCCTCTACGCTGTGGAGTTTCCTGCAAAAAACCTATGAAGCAACAATGTGCAAAGTCCAAAAACACCGGTAGAGCCTAGAATGTCTGAGTTGCATTCCCGTTTGCCCCCAGATGACAAGCAGCAGGGTAGTACCCACTGCTGTCACAAATAAAATGCATGCAAATCTTCTTGCTTCCTGCTCCATTGCCATGGCTTGGCTACTGGGTGTGCAGCCAGTGCAGCCGCTCAGGGGCTTTCGGGCTGGAGGGGCTCTGGCAGTGAGAGCTGGATGGGACCTGGTGTGGACCCAATCCAACTCTTTACACCAGGACTTTGCTAAATGTGCTCTGCTGTGATCTCTGCTGTGCTTGTAGTATATAGGACAGCAATAAGAGAGAGAGGAGAAATAGAAGAAGGGAAAAGGATAAATTAGCGAAAAATCTGCTCTTTGCAGAACTGATCATCAGGTGAATTTGAACCACAGCATTACTTGAGAAGCAGCTGGCTCCAGTAGTGAAAGGACTATGAAAAAGACTTTGAGACCTCTCTGCTATTACTTCTTACTGTTTGTTTGTATGATAGTGGTGGAACAAGAGACAATTATAGGCAGAACGGTTTGGTTTTGAAATGCCTTGGAAGTATATTGGTATTGAGGCAGTGCGTAGCTTGAGAATCACAACTCCTGTTCATAAAATGTATTTTCTTCCATCATTTCTTTCCATCACTTCCATATGGGACATTTATATTTTGTGTATTATAAAATGAACACACAACACAAAATTGTCAGTTTTTCTAGATCAACTGCAATAACAAAAAAGTTCAAAAAAAACCTTAGAGCCAAAGAAACAAAAAATTATTCATGGAGAAGAGCAAGGCCTATTCAGTGAAGGATAAGGAGAACCAGATGAACTTTAAGCTCTTCCTGTACTGAGTTTAGTGAACAACTGCTCATTAGCTAGTTGTTTGAATCCCTTACCTACCCATCAGTTGAACATATAGAAGTAAAATTTAAGAACATGGAGGAATCCTGGATAAAAGCTATCTGACTTGAAGCAATGTATCCTCTCTTGATACTAGCTTGGTGAATGAAAATCAGTGGAAAAACAGTGAGAAAAAAAAACACAGAAAGGTATGGGGGGAAAAAAAGTTGACTTCTAAATACAACGATGTTAAAAACCTAAAGAACATCTTCTTACCTACAGGGATCCTCTATTTTGTCTCCTTGATCTTGAGCTACACAAAAGGCAGATCAAAATTCTTCTTTAAGATATTTGCTGTGTCTACAAAAATATCCATGGCTTGCCCTTCAAATAAGAGAACTCAAATCATTTGTGATGCAGCCAAATGTCTTTTTAGTGGTTATTCTCCAGAAATGTAACGTTAACAGCTTTAAGTCTAGTGGTGGGTTACTGTTTACTGTTAGTGAATAATGCTGGTTATTTCACAAGCAGTTTTTCCCTCAGGAAAAAATAAATAAATTACTATTTGCAAATATTCTGATAAAAAAACTAACAAGCATTCAGGTAAGCAGCTTCCCACTAGCAGAGACATTATGGATAAACCCTGCCAAATAACTGTTGCGTTAGAAGGGTTTCTGTGATAATTTATGGAAGTCTTTTGTTACAGTCACAAAATATATTCAAATAGTGTATCAGTGCAGGAAAGGCACTTTTTTTTCTGGACAATTAAATCATTTCATTAGATCTGGGACCATCTCTTCTGTTCCTTTGCCAGCCCTCTCTGAGCATCCACAGGGCTCCTGTCCCTTTGCGGTTGGTACTGCTGTAGCCAGGGGCTGACTGGAGCTGGCAGCAGTTTTGGCATCTCTCAGCCAGCCAAGGCCTGAATGGGAGAATCAGGCTGCAGGAGTTAAAAATCAATGTTAGATCTTCAGTGATGTGATCTGAATACAAATAATGTTTGCCTGTTACAATGATTTCGTTATTTGATGCTTGAAGTGTTGATTCCTTTATAGAATTTCGAGTATAACAGCACTATGTTGGCAAGAAATAAGATGATCTTAGGTCGAAAATGATAGACTTCCTGTAACAGCAAGAGATAACTGAGACATGCTGTAGGGATGCCATTAGAAAAATCCCTGAAGCAAGCCACATATAGGAAAAAACAATGTCAAACTCCTGCCTCTTTCCCCTCTGTCCCATCAGCAACCATACCCTTGAGGCTGAATCCCAGGACATGGTCCTCATCCCTAGGAGTGGCCTGCAGGTGCATTCTTTGGTGCACCTGTCCTCACAGCATCCACACTTAACATGGACTAAAGAAGTGCAGCCCATGCTATGACACCATCGCACTGTGTCTTTGCTCTGTCCAGCCCTGCACGCAATGCAGACTTTCCCAAGCTCGTGCTACGCCAGGGATCAGGGAGGCTGCCCAGGTGATATTCGGGCCACATACTCCCTCCTCCCCACTGCATACCCACACCACAGAGAGCCCCTTGCAGACTCTTGTTACAAAAGGGCTGCTTGTGTGGCTACAGATAGAGCTGAAGCCTGCCTTGCTCTTGGTGGGCAGCACAAAAGGAACACCTCCCTGTCAACAGCTCCTGATGGGATCATGGACTCTGAGGGAAAGCAGACTCCCATCCTTGGGACCCCACTCCAGGATCATTAGGTGAGCAGTGAACGTGGGGTTGCCAGACCTCCTTAGCAACCAAATGTGTAACAGCTTGAGATCAAGGCATACCTTCAGAGCCCAAACAACTCCTGGTCACACTGCACTCCTTGGCAGCTATCATGACCACTACTGGGAACCTCTTAAGCCACCTTCCTGCCTTTTCCATATCAATTGGTAGTGGCCAACCTGATCAGAGGGACATTTCTGAGCAGACAACGAGGCTGTCTGTAGTCAATCCACACAAACACAGGGCTAGAAGAAATAAGACACCATGTCCCTGATGGAGCCACCTCTGCTTCCATGCGTGGGGCTGCTGACATGAGCACCAATTGGAAATAATCCCAGAAGAGCCTGGGCTGCTGTTGTGCCTGCACCACTGTGTCACACAAGGTAGATGCAACTCTGGAAGCTCCTGAGGGGGCTGCAGATGAGGATGTAGGTGGAAAGCTCCCRTGTGGGGCCATCTCACTGGGTGAGGGCTCAGGCATGATCAAATGAAACCCTGCAGTGTTCCATCTAGCTTTTCTCAAAGCGATAATTTTGTATGCTCTCTCTAGATCTTATTTTCCTGCTACGCTCAGTCTTTCACCAGGAAAAAATCTACTTTGAATAGGATGCATGCCCACTTCCTACAAAATCAACGGTAAATTCCACTTTGCACAATGCTGATAATAGTCAAGGAGATGAAGATTTAGCTTGCAGGCAGATAGACAAGGATTTAGGTCTGACGCTGGAGTAATAAGATGATACATTTGGAAAAGTTTTATAGAAAGGGCTTCTCCCTGTGGCATGTTTGCCATACACTTTGGCAATACAGGTCAGAGAGGATGTACAAATGTCACATCTCCTTTAGAATTGACAGCTGGCAACACAAATATTTGTGGCATCCAAGTCTAAAACTTTGACAGAGTAGAGGAACACTTTTCTTCCCCTGGTGTGTATTTGCAAGATGCGTTTGACACAAACAATAATTCATTCTTGACAGGAAATGTCTCAAGAATCACCAGCCAAAACAGCTAGATATATGTTTGATTTTGTTTCACTTGCAGTGAACCACTGCAGTCTGGACTACAGGCAGCTGTTTTGTAATTCTGCCATAAGCCATAGCATTGTACAAGCATGGAGTTCAATCCAAATGAGAATGCTCTCAGACTGGTTAATCAAATCTATGATCTTCTGAAATTGCCTTTGACTGTGCTCTGATTTGCCTAAACATGATTCTGCATTTGCTTCAGTCTGTTCTTTCAACGTTTCCAAAACCCTCCTCCACTCTAAACTTGGGAATAAAAATAAGTACATGTGCTTTTAAAAGGAGGCACAGTGGTTTAGGACAGTCCATATTGCTTCATCTAGAAATACTCCTGGCACTGACCAAAGGTGATCTCTGCAAGGCAGTTTCTGCGACAGATG
Organism: Apteryx rowi; assembly: GCF_003343035.1. Classification (NCBI taxonomy): domain Eukaryota; kingdom Metazoa; phylum Chordata; class Aves; order Apterygiformes; family Apterygidae; genus Apteryx; species Apteryx rowi. The sequence goes on along the minus strand of NW_020448941.1, from coordinate 136,809 downwards.
AGAATAAATTGCTTATATGCTTCATTTGTTCTTCTTTGTAACATTACTGAATGCCATGCCCCTTTTAAAACCCTCATTTATAGAGTTCCAGTTCCAGAATCATACTGTTAGTAACAACTACATTGAAGAATTAATTTTTCCAGAATATTTAAGTAATGACAAAAGATCACATTTCAGACCCTTACAGGAAGAGATTCAGTGACATGTAGGTTACAGTAGCCCAAGAGTTAAGCTAGGGACAGCAAAGGCTGTGGGAAGAAGCAGGAGTTCTTCAAAATCTCTTGGAGGCAGAGTCAATTCACAGGCAGACAACGTGTTTCTGCTTTGGTCTCGAGGTCCCCACCTGCTTGCTCCATCTGTGTTTCCAAGGTAGCTTGTTGCCACAACCCTCTGCAGCCCTAAGGTATGTGGGAGAGGTGTCCTTCTGCACTTAGGGACCTCATGACACACTGAAGATATTGGTAATGGTGGTGGCCAACAGCAAGCATTGTTCACAGACCCTCACCACGCCTTAGTCCTTGGTCTCCAAGCACTGATTTGTCTTTGGAGAAAATATACATGGTTCTTAGATTTCTGGCACCTGATTTTTCTTTTTTAATTCTTTTGGGGGGGTGAAAGGTGGGGGATTCAGAGAGGAGGAGTGTTAGATGCAGTAGTAGTTTGGCCTCTCCTTTGATCACTGTAATGAAGGCCATCTGGCTTGGTAGGCCCTGAAATACACTGCAGACCAGCAAAGGGGAGACAATATGCTTTCTGAGTGTCTGAATACTCTCTCTGACTGGAGAGGGGTCTATCCTTTTCCACAGCCATAACCTTCACCCTTTTCTTTGTGCAGTTTTAAGGACTCTACCACGTACACGACATATACCCTCTCATGCACCCTCTTCTTGCAATTGCTGGATGAGCTTAAATTGGAGTCCTCTCAAATAAAGAGAGATGTCTCAGTAGTCTCTCATTTTACTCATTTCCTGGTCCATAGCTTTATCCTCTTTGTTAAATACCACAGCTCTTCTGTCCAGATGACTTGAATGCATCACATTCAGCGAGTCTGCACTATGGAGAGCTTTTGAAGAACATAATAATGAAACCTCTCTGGTGCTTTTATCCTGTGTGTAAAACCCAACCCTGTGGCAGTTTTATCATCTCTTCCTTACCCAGGCATGAAACATCAACATACAAAACAGTGAAGTGCTCTGTTCCTCAAAGCTGTCTTCAGTCAACAAACCCCTGCCACCTGTAAGGGATTAAATTCACACTTTTTGTGACAGACAAAGCCATAACTAGAAATTGGACATAATGCGCTCAGAACAGATTCTTTAGCTTCTAGTTAAGGCAAAGTGGGTGAGGGGGGTTAAAATGTGAGGTGGTCCTTGCACTTTATAATTTGTGCTCCTCTAGACTCTTTTATCTGGGATCTCCATGTAGCTAACAGATACTATAAAGTTAAGGCCACCAAGATGCCATGAGGTAGGCAAGATTATGCAATTTCTGCCCTACTTGGATGTTTATTTGTATTGGCACTGCCATTGTTAAATAATTTAAGAGGGAAGGGTTCAGACTCTGTTTCTGACATTTTGCCTTTCATTGCATGCACACAGTTGCTCCGCTTGTAACAGTTTGCGCATGCAAAAAAACACCAAAACCCTCTTTTAAAAGTGACGTCACTATTTTTTCCATCATCAAAGAAAGCAATTTCACCCAGAGCCTTATTAATAGTGAAGGTGGAAGTGGAACTCTAACAGCAAAAATGCAGTAGGCATAATATGCTTGTTTTTTTGTTGTTTTTTTCGGGGGGGGGGTTGATTAATGCTAATCCCACATTGCTTACTCCTCTTTTGGAAGATTCTGATTAGAACAAAAAGAGCTGTTATTAACATTAATTGAGAAAAGTTAATTTCACGGTACAGACAGGTAAATGGCTGGCTCAGGACAATGCAGGACTGTGATGAAACCCAGATTTTAGCTACTGTTTTTAGAGGAAGATATATAGACTATTAATTCTGCATTATGTAGTACGAATTATGGATCTATTTTTCTTTTACCTACAAAACAGGGTTACTGCAGAATCATGTTTCTTTCATTCTTTCTGCTTTATTATCAAGTAGTGATGGATGATAGTTGAACACCTACAAACATTCCACGTTTTTCTACTCAGTTTCTGGATCTGTCCCTGGCAACATGTATGTAGATTCAGTATTGATTCCAGTAATGTCAGTCTCTTATTGAATTGACTGAGATCAGACCACAGTCAATCACATCCAGCTGTCTGCTGAGGAATGTGCTGAACTGATTGACTGAAAGAAGTGCTCATTTTTTATGTCATTCAGAAACTGTAGAAGGGATATAAAATGAAATGATCTCTGCAAGAATGATAACAAACCTGAGAATTATCAGAGCAAACAAACAGGAGACCTCTTTCAATTTGTTGCAAAGCCTGTGGTAAATAATAGTCTTTAAATTGGACATTTGGTTATCTTTTAGCTCTGTAGATGTCCTTATTTGGATCTACCTCTAAAGAACAACAACGCCAAAACACAGCTGCAGGAGAAGGCGGGTCCTACAATCCTCCTGCTTGGAGTATATTTTACTTCTGCCTCTTGTACATTCTGTTAAGTGAGACTGCACATCTCCAACTTCTCTTCTCTTAGGCTTCTGCTTGAAAACAGAGAGCTCAGAATACCATGCGTACTCATGTCAAGAAGACCCCTAAAAGATGTTTTTCTGTAGCCTTTCCTCTGCAAGGTTCCCTGTGAGACATTGGTGATCTGAGAGGGCCAATAATTGGAACATTTTAAGAATTAATTAAAATTAATTAAATTTATTAATTATAAAATCGGCACCCATGATCATAAAATATGGCAAATTTACTATAATCTGACCAAAGAGTTTTGTTTTACATTAATAGACTTAATTAATTCTTTCTTACATAATTACGAAAGAGAGATCTCAGAAGAGGTGGATAAAGAAATCTCAAGATTTTAAGTTTTTTTTATCAGTACTCTGATTTGATTTCTACGGTTGTGCTTTTTTATGGCCTAATGCATCACACAGTTTGGGCTATCTGACACAATATGAAAGGAACAAAATTAAAACATAAAACGCCATAAATTTTTTTTCCCCAACTTGTTTGCACCACTAAAACTTAAAGTGTTCATTTTAGTCCCCAGTTTCTGGTGGGGACATTTATTTTATATGCTGCTGAGCATGGAAATCGTCTATGCTTATTTCCATCAGATTGCTTTTGCTGCCTCAGATTAATTCAGAAGAATGGGGCCCTGACATTTTTGTTGGTTGTCCTTTTCAACTTTTAAATTATAATTCATAAAACACTTTGTGATTGAAGCCTACCATTTTTTACTGGGCTTTTAAACAAATTTTAAACTCTAATTGCTTATATACCATCCTCATCCTATCGTAAGTCTGAAAACTTCCTACCTCCATCTTGGCCTCTTTGATAACAGGAAATTTGGCTGAAAGAAAGAGTATTTCCACCCAGGCAGAGAGCTGTGCTTGCCCAGATAGACGGCTTTGAGGACCAAAAATAGCTTGTGGCCATGTGGCTTAGAGTGAGGTGGAGGTGGGGGGGAGGGAGGTCACATCTGTCTATATACATCTGTGTACCCCTCTCATTGCTGCCCACAGAGGCCATACCAAATACATTTTTCCTGTGGAAAGGACAAACCATGCTGAAGAACTAGGATAGTCTCCTGACTACATTCACTCTTCAGAGGACTTTCTGGTGACTGTTTGCAAGGTTTGGATCCCTCTCCTTGTCTATCCTACCTATTTGCTATTACAAAGGCCAGTGCTTCTTTCATGAGGGGCTCCAGGATACACCAAACTAATACTCTCTTCTCCTTGTCATTTGCTCAACTGAAGTAGATATAGGAGATCAACAAAGCAGCACTAAATGATTTTAAAGGAGTTGGCATTAGATACCATGTACAGGTGGAAACAAGTAACAAGCAGAACATCCTGCTCAGCATCCTTTGAGTYAGGTCTTGGTACAGATGTCAGCTGCACGTTTCTCGTAGCTCAGTCTTCTCTGTTTCTGCTCTCTGCACAGCTGGGGCAGAGCATAAGTAGTAAATAATAAGCAGCTAAATTCTGAAGGCCATCGCCTTTTTTTTTTTTCCTCAGCTTTTTCACGGCCACATGCTACTCTCAGGAATGAAGGATTAGTTAAAACCAAAGAATATCACCTTCTAATTCAGCTCCACGACAGAACGTCCTTGTGCTACCACAAAGGGAGTCCTAAAACCGATGTCTTCCAAGACTTGGAGAGCTTGTGGTTTGGCCTGTGCCTGCCTCCTCTTTATGGTTATTTGTTTATGGCAACATTCACACAGTTCTAGATTGACAATCAGGTACTGCTCCTGCCTTACTTACAGCCAAGCAACCACTGCCCCCAAGTGCCCATTTGAGGTCTATTTTTTAAATTAGGGGTTCACAAGGTTTTTCATGTGTGTGATACTCCAGTTAGAAGTAAGGCCCATGTCACAGACTGCTGTCCATGAAGTCTCAACATGGTCAGCTCTGGTAGTTGCTTGCATGGCTAAATCACTTCCTCTCATATTCCACAACCCTTTTCCTCCCCACTGAATACCTTTTACCTTTCAGAAATCATGATTTCTTTTAATGTCTCCCTTTCCTACGGCATTTCCTTTACACCCTGCACAGTGAAAATTAGTTCCTTCAAAGCCATTTCATTGTCAAGATAAGTGTCAGATTACCATGTGTTTTCAGCCTTCCATGTACTTAAAAACTAGGTTTCCTCACATATCCATCCAGAGTAACACCTCCTGGACATCCAGCATCATTATCCCTCTCCTTTGTTTTTCAAATCAAATCAAATACACTCTTCCTGCTCAGGCAATATCAGTTTCTAGTGTCTATTTCCCTAGGTAAAAGAAATTTTCCCTTTGAGGCTCAGGCCATGTCCTTCCTGAGTAATTATCTATCTCCTTCATGATTTCTTGATGCCCTACAACCAGCATCTTCTTTCAACACTCTGGCTTCACCAGACTTTATTTTTTCCTTGATGTCTTTTCTGGATGTCTTCTCCAAACTCCCATCCTTATGCACCTTTATTAACTAAGTTTCTTTCTACACCTACCTGCATTCTCCTCCCCTCTTTCTAGCAGAAGCTACTTTCTCTTCTGTCCTTCTCTTTCCAGTCTCCTCCACAAACTGTCCCCACACTGCAGAGGCCATCCCTCTTCTTTGATCCTTTCCTTCCCTTCCCTGGCTCCCTCCTGGCAAGGCCAATTCCCACCCTCCCTCAGTGGCCCCCATGGCAGCACTTCCAGCATCTGGGGTAGTGTGCTCATCATGGCAGCAGCTCCGGAGTGGCTCCTCACAGAGAGGTGGTACATACAGAGGTTCCTCCAGTGCCACCGGCTGTTTTACATGGCATTAGCCAACTACCGCTTTGGTAGTCACCTGTGGGTCCACCCTGTGGCTCCTCCTGTCAGTTTTTGAACTGGGGGTATTGAGTAGCTCCTTATAAATGCTTTTAGGCATCCTGACTGTGGCAGCACCAAAAGCAGTAGAAGCCAAGCTGCTTCCTACTGCAGACTCCATCAGCCACTCAGTTGGGAACCTGTTTCATACTTTCTTTTCTGGGGCTCTACCTCTCCCTCGACTACAGATATATTGYACAGGCAGGAGACTTACAGCTGCTGTTTATGCTCCAAGAGCTGCTTGACTGTCATCAGCTAGTCAACCTGGCATTGATCAGGGCATTATCTGTGCTGTCGCAAATGAGGTCTGACCTGACCTGATCTGATCTGCCTATTCTTCTTTCTTTACCAGTTCAGATTTCTTCTAGGACATAACAGAAAGTGCTTTGAAGAGGTGCAAGTGTCAGTGATATTATTCCCAAGACCTACAATGCCCATTCTTCCCCATTGTTGGCCTGAGTTATATTTCATTATCTCAAGGAACGATGACATTCAATGCGGTGATGGCTAAGCTTTTCTAGTTGTTAGAAATCCCCTGGCCTCTACAGTGGGGCTTCTTAGCATCATTCCAAGCATGTCATAATCACTGAGAAATTCATTGCCTATCATGTGGCAATGTTTAATTCAAATGGAATAAAAGTAATTAAACCTATATCCATTTAGAGTGCACAATGCTTGTTTTATACTTAGTATAACTATATATGAATGGATTGATGGTATTTGAATCTCAGGCATCTGAGATTGCAGTTAAATAAAACAGGCCATGAATATACTGTACAATAATATTTACTCAAAATGAAGGACCTAAAAAAAAAGAAGAGAGACCACAATAATGCTTTCAAGCCTCAGTAGATTTGCGATTTGTGTTAACTTGGCTGTGATAATCTCCTCTATCTAGGCTGATGTGTCCATCAAAAATGTTGGCATGAAAACCAAGGGGAAAATTAGATGTCAGTAAGCTAAAAGCCATTTTTTTCTCTGTGACAGAGACAGCCTAATTCTAATCCCATCTTCACTATTAGAAATTCAAAGCAACTGATTTAAGAATCTGGTCTGTAATGTGTACACACAAATTACAAAAAACATATGGAAACACTTTCTCTATTCAGGCCAGCGAGTAATGCAGCAGTGTCTGGATTTCTCTCCCCCACACACAGAGTGATAGAGCAGAAATCCTGCTGGTAGGCTGAGCAAGGGGAAAAAAAAGTCCTATTTTGTTAATGTGATACTTTGCAATCAGGTCAGCAACACTTCTGAGGCTGTTCTACCAGTGACTCCCCAGTGGTATCATGGCTTTACAAAGCCTGTCTGGAAGGAGCAAATAATTGCCAGCAGGCAACCGAGAGTTTTAAGAAAAAGAAAAAAAGGAGAGAAAGCATATAACCAGGTATCTACCTGTTCTGCCCAAGAGGTAGCTCAGTGCTCTACAATACATTGGAGCTTGGGGAAGGAAGAATTCAGTGAGAAATCTCATGCAACGCTCCAGAACAAAGCTGTTGGATATGTTATTGAGTGCAGCCAAATGGGTCAAGTCTCGCTCACAAGATAGCTGTTCTCTTTCCATCTCTCACTTCATTTTATCTTTTGATTACTTTTGGGTTTTACTTTTTAACCTTTCAGTATCCAGAATAAACCCACTAATCTCAAATGTCATGTTTATCAGAGCCAAATCAACACTGGTAAGGCAGCCTTGCAAGAAGACCAGATCCCAATATGTGCTCATATAGACTAGTAAAATATGCAACCATAATGCCTTTATTCTATATCTAGAAGTCTCTTCTTCCTAAGCCGGTGGTCATTTTTTTCTAGAAGCTTCTGTAACATTAAAAAAAAAGAAGACATATATGAACTCACAGTGCTATTTCATGCTATATATAGTGTGTGTATATACATATATATATAGCATGCTGTAGAAATTGGAAATGAAGCTTCCCTTGGGTTTTGTGGTTCATAGTTTGACTTTCCATCAGCTCAGGGTTTCATGTTATTTCCAGGCTAATTAAAGCCAATAGATGACTGAGTTTTGTTCAGCCTGAATATCTGAGAAGAGACATATCTGATACACCTGAGATATGACACAACTATAAGACATAGGGGGAATGAGACTGTGGAAAGTACTTTTCCAATGGAGAGCTCTTTCGCTGGGGCTGATGAAAAAACGAAAAGTGTCTCATATGATAGTGCAGTCAAGGCATATTATGTTGCATAAGCAAGTCTGACTGACTTTCCCTAGTCAAAGCAGTGCTCTATCGAGTGACACTTTGCTGTCAGGAGGTGTTATTTCCAGGACTGTGAGCCTGTTGGTTAGTCATTTGTGTTTCACACATGCCCTGCCTTTCCAAACAGACAAACCTATCTACAGGCAGATTGAGTCTCATTAACTATGTAATCTGGAAAAGAAATATGCATTCATAATGCATACATAGCTGAAAAAGCAATTGTAAACTCTTCAGCATTACAGTTTGGCTTTGGTTGTGTTACATGATGGTATAAGCTTTAGAAAAAAATAAACTGTAATGCTCCTTTGTTTTGTAATATTTGAGTATTTGATAGCATTAGAGATTTTTTCCCCCTTCCTAGACAGCAACTACTATAGCAAATTGATTTTCTAATGTATTTACTGTCAAAATGAGGATTGGGCTCTGTGATGCATATTACCTGTCCCCTTTCTATACTGCACTGACTTATTTGCAGTTTAAATTTAAAGTAGRTACTTCAGCAAGCTTTTCAAACAAATAATAGATTGCAAAATACATGTTTATCAGTAGAAAACTTTTTCTTCTAGTCTTGTGGTAGCAATATTGTAAACAGGAATGTTTGTCATTTTACCTTAACTATATTAGACATTCCTTCAATTAATCACCAGCTTATTTACTTAGAGATAATAGCTGATAACTGAGGTACTGTAGATTAAAAAAACTAATTTTCACATTCTCACTAGTGTCCTGTTTCTCATTCAAAAACATCACGGGACCCTTCTTCCTCCCCACTGTCCTGGCTCCCTATGTGGACCTAGCGTTTTAGCTACTGTCTTCCCCTGCTGCCTTCCAGTTCTGGTGTTATGCACAAATACCTAACATTTGAAACATTTATCAGAAACCTCAGATGCACCTGTCTAAGTTCAGCTTCTGTTCAAAATGAGCTGCAGATCATAGGAATGTTGTGCGTGTTTCATTAACTTTTGTCAAATCCATATACAAGCTTTTCTTCCCCAGAATTTTCCTTAATGAACAGCCTTACTATTCACTACCACCCAGTTTTTCCACTCTGAATTCTACTCTGTGGAAATTATCCCATGGGCCAAGCTGCCTAGTACCTTGCAAAAGGAATAGTAGTCTTCCTTCCCTTCCTGGCTGGCAAAAGACAAAGCCATACAAATGTGTACAGCATAGGAACTAGAACTGTTGCTCTGAGATCATAGCATCCTCATAGACAAGCTCAGGAAGTGTGGGTTAGATGAGTGGACAGTGAGGTGGACTGAGAACTGGCTGAATGGCAGAGCTCAGAGAGTTGTGATCAGTGGTGCAGAGTCTAGTTGGAGGCCTGTAGCTAGCGGTGTCCCCCAGGGGTCAGTCCTGGGTCCAGTCTTGTTCAACTTCTTCATCAATGACCTGGATGAAGGGACAGAGTGCACCCTCAGCAAGTTTGCTGATGATACAAAACTGGGAGGAGTGGTGGATACCCCAGAGGGCTGTGCTGCCATTCAAAGAGACTTGGACAGGCTGGAGAGGTGGGCGGAGAGGAACCTCATGAAGTTCAACAAAGGGAAGTGCAGGGTCCTGCACCTGGGGAGGAATAACCCCATGCMCCAGKACAGGTTGGGGGTTGACCTGCTGGAAAGCAGCTCTGCKGAGAAGGACCTGGGAGTGCTGGTGGACACCAAGTTAAGCATGAGGCAGCAATGTGCCCTTGTGGCCAAGAAGGCCAATGGTATCCTGGGSTGCATCAGGAAGAGTGTTGCCAGCAGGTCGAGGGAGGTGATTCTCCCCCTCTCCTCAGCCCTGGTGAGGCCACATCTGGAGTACTGCGTCCAGTTCTGGCTCCCCAGTACAAGAGGGATGTGGCACTACTGGAGCGAGTCCAGCGAAGGGCCACAAAGATGATTAGGGGACTGGAGCATCTCTCTTATGAGGAAAGGCTGAGAGAGCTTGGCCTGTTTAGCTTGGAGAAGAGAAGGCTGAGAGGRGATCTTATCAACGTGTACAAGTATCTGAAGGGAGGGTGTCGAGAGGATGGGACCAAACTCTTTTCAGTGGTGCCGAGCGACAGGACGCGAGGCAACGGGCACAAACTGAAACACAGACACTTCCATCTGAACATGAGGAAATACTTTTTCACTGTGAGGGTGACAGAGCACTGGAACAGGTTGCCCAGAGAGGTTGTGGAGTCTCCTTCTCTGGAGATATTCAAAACGCGCCTGGATGCAATCCTGTGCAATGTGCTCTAGGTGACCCTGCTTGAGCAGGGGGGTTGGACTAGATGATCTCCAGAGGTCCCTTCCAACCTCAGCCATTCTGTGATTCTGTGATTCTGTGAGATGTGACCCAGGGACAACTGAATTAATTCAGACCTGTGTCTATTATAAAATGAAGAATCTGCAGCTTACCACATAGAGGATGATGCAGAAGGATAGGGGAACTGATTCTGAATCTGTTTTTGTAGGCTATTTTCAGCTCTTAAGCCTTGTTTACACTCGAGATTAAAAAAAAAAAAAAATCCAAGGCTGTTATTTAGTACTGTGAGGTCTTTCCTCTTTTGCACTGTGCACCTTGGGAGCAGTCCCATGAGGCGAGCCGGTGGCTTCAGCCTGCAGGTGGCACACAGAGAGCACTGAGCCCATGGAACGGAAATGTACACATGGGCACACAGGGCTGGCAATAATAATTTCCTAAACTGGTTACTGATTCAGCACAACCTTCACATCTGACAATTCTGTAGAAGCCCTCAGTCAGCTTTAAAGACCCGTCCACAAACATGCTCTGCCATTAATGATACACAAAAAGAAAGAAAGAAAGAAAGAAAGAAAAAGAAAGAAATGAAGGAAAGAAGGAAGGAAAACAAAAGGAGATATTTAGTTTAAAGCAGGAATATCCTGCTACAGGAAAGACATCTCTAAAAATCATCATAATTAATGAAGAGTATGTGTGGAGAGAATAACTCTTCTCTAGTGGAAAGAAAATGTTTAATAAAGGAGTTAGGCACTTCTAATTTGACATATATTGCATTTAGACGCTTGTCGCTGCCCAGTCTGCAAACACAAATGCATGAGTTTGTTTATATTTAGTTTATCATTACACCAATGGGGGAAAAAAACATAGTTGATGCTAAGTCTAGTTTGGGGACTGAAAGTAATTTTATATGGAATTTATCACCTTCTGAAGGTGAAAGTCATGAACTCTGAGAAGAAATATTTCTTAATGAAGGTAACTTCAAAGGGCCACAGCTTCAGGGCCATAGGAAACCCCAGCCAGTGAATAGAAAGGGAGGATGAGCCATTCTGGGTATCAGACAAGAATCACTGGACTTTTCATCTTCAGTCTTGGGCCAGCTGTTCTTCTGGCCTTTTAATCATTGAAATTTGAGTCCTGGCAGTGATGAAGCTACGTAAATCTGAACATGAGGAAAATACTTTTTCACTGTGAGGGTGACAGAGCACTGGAACAACTGGTTGCCCAGAGAGGTTGTGGAGTCTCCTTCTCTGGAGATATTCAAAACCTGCCTGGACGTGATCCTGTGCAACGTGCTCTAGGTGACCCTGCTTAAGCAGGGGGGTTGGACTAGATGTTCTCCAGGGGTCCCTTCCAACCTCAGCGATTCTGTGATTCTGTGATTCTGGAAGCATGTGAGATTTATGTGTTAATATTCTGTGGATCAACAATGCAAGAAACAGAGAAGCTTGTCTCATTGGGTTGCTCTAAGTTAAGGCTTTTGAGTTAAAATCAGCTTCACGGGAGAGGCATTTTTAGGTTATATTAATATTAGCTGATTTCAGAGGATAAATATTCTGGCAGCAATGCCACTGAAAAACCTTTAATCAAAGCAAGTGATGTGAAAAAAATTGTCAAGGCTGATATAACTGGCATTATGTTTGGCATGACCATAATTTCACTCTTTATCATTATTGTAGTCATCAGAACAAAATGCTTCACAGTGCACTAACATTTTTATATCAAGCCATGTCAATGATGCAACTACACTTTTTGGGTCTAATGTACGTCAAAATAACAAGGTATTGACCGGTGCCTGGAGTTCATTGTTAAGGATGGAGAAAAACATCACAATGAATAAACTGATAGACAGCTACTGGCTTTATTTGTAAGGGGAATTCAGACAAATATTTCCAAACCGTAATTATTGCATTTCAGTGCAATAAATACTTAGGATGTGGAAGTTTTCTGAGTCTTTTTCTGCAAATGTATTCACTAGTGACTGGTAGCCTTTGTAATACACAAATAGCCATGAACACACTGAGAGTGATTTAAAAAAACCCACAAAAACAACATCTGTAAACTAGGAGTATGGCCTACCTTGCACCCTGCAATAGCCAGAGGTGGGCTGCAGTGAATTTCTCAGGGAATGGGAGCTGCTCACTCTCACAAAGCTCTTGCAGTCACCACAGCTGTTTTGGGATACAGCTAAATATATCTATACTGGAACCAGTATAGCCATATTGCTCCAGTGAGGCATTAGTATTTCTTCCCCCTCTTCCCCACTTGTTCATGCAATTCATACCTTTGAGCAGAATAAGGAGCAAGGGGGATGTGGCAGAACAATAGTCCACTTTGACCTTTCTTCCTCTTCTGCAAGGTTTTGGATGTTCTGGATGGTGCTAGAGCTATCCCTCCACAGTTTTCTGATAGGGCCAAGAGGTATGGAATTCATAAATGCAAATGGTATCCTGATCCTCTCCTCTCCTCTACCTCTACCCCAGTGTTTTGGGTCTTTGAGGGCCCTGATTTCAAAATACACACTCCAATCCTTTCAAGTCAGGAAAGGTTTTTCTTTCCCCTTTGTATTTTATTTATGTTTTGCATAGCTATTTTAATTATTTTCACACTCCCTTAGTTCTACATACTATTATTTTTTTACCTTGGCCTGTAACATCATGCCCTTTTTATGGCATCCCCTGTCAAGGAAGTACATGTAAGCATTTGGGACCTATGGAAAAGAAAAACAGAACTCAACTTAAATCTGGAAACTATGGAAAAATATGCCTTGGCAGCAGAGACAGTTGCAGCTGGAAAGCAGAGGTAGCATCAGCAGGAACTGAAGATTTCTTTTCACCCATCATTGCTCCAGAAAAAATACCAATGGTTAGGGAAGCGATCTGTCAAACCTCAAATAACAAACCAAGAGGATAACATTTCCCAGGTTTGTGTTTTCTTTTCTCTCCCCTTTGCTATTTATTTGCTTGCCTCTTGCTTGTCTTCCAATGCCTCTGAGTGCATACAGCACTCTTTCCCAATGTAGTATCTCCTTTAACAATGCAGTCTGTGTAAATTGCAGCCTTGAAAACTGCAGACTCATCCCAGTGGCAGAGGTGCAACACAAGGAAGTGCTTTTCTCGTCATCTTTTACCTTCAAAGAAGCCAATAAATACAAAATATTCATTTGCTTTGAGACACCCGATGGCAAAGCAGATAAAGCTGTTCTTTTCCTTAGTTATAACTATGTCTTCTCTGCAAGATTAACAAACATTACTGTGGATTTGGACTATCTGTACTGTCAGGGATCACTTGCAGCCATTGCTAGCCAAAGTGGAGCAGCACAGTAGTAATTGCAACACTGCTCATCTTAAAACAAGAATCTGTGCTTTTTCCTCACCATTAAAACCATCAGTGCTGGGTCCTGAATGGGCCTGTGTCAGTGCCTACCACCTGATTTGTGTATGATGTAGAAGGATGTGCTTCTAGGAAACGATTTCTTTCCTTCAGGGCAGACAAGATAATGTTGTGAGACAAAAGGAAAGCTTACTAGACAACACTGATTTAATGTTGTTAATAAAACATAGCTATTAGTCCAGTTACATAAGAGCAGGTTACCCTGCCAGACCTAATACCAGAAGATGATAAACACAGATTAATTTCAGCTTCTTTTTCTTATTCAGTTCTCCAGACTGGGAATGAAATGTCTGAGTTTATCTTTTGGTATATGGCTCTGATGGATTAATTCTGACTTATAAATGGCCTTCTGGCCAGCAAAGGAACTTTTTTGCTCTCCCTTTAACTTAGGCTGAAATTGCTCCCAACTTGCAGTTACGTGCAGGCTGAGGAGCGAAAACCTAGTGTGGCATTCCTAGGGTTTTGTATCAGAAAGGTTCACTTAGAAATGCAGAAGAGGAGCAGTGAGCTGCCTCAGAGGTGCTGCATTTTGTTTTGTTCTTTTTTTAAGCACACATTCGGGAAAATACCCAGCCTATTGGGCACCACTGCAAAGGTGCAGGGCAGAGTGTGGGTGAGCCAAGTGGTTTTGTGCTTTCGTACTGTGGCAAGATACTGAACAAACAGGACAATGCCATCATAACAATATCATTAGCAGTAGAGGCACCAAACAGGATCAGAGCCATGGGGTCATACAATTGACAAGCACAAGCACATTCACTTACACCTGTGCAGAGTGGCCAGCTCTTCTGCCCATGGCCTCAGCAGAGCTTCTCTCTTGAAGCTACATTTCTGTGTTCCCAGGGTGTTGACCCTTAGCTAGTATGCCCAGTGGTGAGGGAGCAATGCTCTAGCTCCAGTATTGCACTATACTCACAGGCCATGCTGTCCCTACCCAGTACTCTCTCAAGTCTTTGCAGATATGCCTTTAATTAGCTGCTTACAGCCAACATCGAGTTGGGGGCAAGGGGAGAGAAGGCAGCCTGCCCCTTGTTTACATTCCACCTGGCATTTAGCTGAATTTTCTGTCCTGTAATCCTTGCATAAGGATCTAAACAACAGTGGCTGCCCCAAATTACTGTGCCATAAGTGGCAGAAACCCATGCTTGGAATGCATAATTCTGCTAAGCTATGAATAGACAAGACATTTAAAATACATTCAAACTATTCAGTCAAGGCTATTATAATTATCATATTATAAAACATATTTTCAAAAATAACACTCCTGGACACAGGTCTTTCAGGCCAAGTTTCATCTCAAAATGAACTCTCACAGTACACAATATCACTGTGAGACTGTTAATTATCTCGGCAGAAATGAGACCCCTATAATTAGGCTGACATGTTTGACAGACAATTTTTCACAAAAAAAATTGACCAAAAATACTTCTTGATTGGCCTAACAACCTTCCCATTTGACAACCCGTATGTGAATATGAAAGATACAGTCCATCTTGCCTCTCTAGTGGGCTTGATATGATTTGGCAGGCCTCACTGAGTAGGTTGAAACCAATTTGTTAGTGGAATGAACTAAGAGGTGATGGAAGAGCTTTAGATCTTGAGCTGTGAGAAGACAGCTGGACACACAGATTCTCTGCATATGTTTTTTTTTCCGAACAGATCTCCAAAGTGGCTCACCCTTCTTCTTCCCAATGTCAAGCTCTCCACTGCGACAGCTGTGTTCTGGCGTTTCAGTTCTCAGACTGCTTCTCTGACAGCCACGGCATTAGCTGTGAGCCCCTTCGCTGTGATAGCAAAAATACCTGGCATTTCCCACCATTTCAGTTGCCTTTTGATGGCAGACCTTAGCTGAGAGAAGAAACAGCTAGAAGTCAGCCGGACCCCACTATACATGTCCCCAGTCCTGCTTCTCCCTTACAACATCCCCTTTGCTCAGGACAGATGGAGGAAGCAGACCCAAGGCTGGCAGCAGCCACTGCCTGTGCGTGTCCTGTATTTTGGAGAACTCAGAAGTGGCCCCTGTAAATTTGGTAGGTGGGAAGAACTGTTTGTTCGCAAATAAAAGGTCTTGTTTTCAGGGCATCTCACAGTGAGATCATGTCGTGTGACCAGTTCAGCCTGTGAATTCTGGATGATTAAAACACTGGTAGCCTGAGTCTCATGCTCCAAAACTTGCCACTGCTTCTTTTTTATCCATCCATTGGCAGACTGACAGGAAGAGCCTTTCACTGCCTATAATGGTAGGTGTTCGGAGGGGAGAGGGTGAGGGAAAAGGCATTTGTTTTGTAAAGCCTAATTTAGAAAATGGAAAACAAAAGATGAAGCTGGACAAAAGGACAAATATTCCAAAACAGGGCAAGTACTCTCACTTGCCTTTGCTTTCAGAGCGTGAGGACAGCCAAATGCCCCTCATATTCAAGCTTACATTTCACCTCCCCGCAAAAATTACTTAACGTAGCTTATAAGTTTTTAAGGAACTGAACCAGTAAACACGGGTTAGCTGACCCACTTTGCTCTGAGTAACTGGCTGGTGCTTGCTCTAAGTGTGCCCAAATGAGAGGCAGTGTGCAATGGCTTAACAATTAACAATGGCTTAACCTTATTGAGGTTTAAACAGGAGGGATGTTATTTCACAGGGCGGGGAAGATAAGGGCCTGCACAGAGACATTTAGAGGGATTGAGCAGAATGAAGACGACTTCGTGAGCTGTCACAACACATTCATGTGCCTGCATTTCATCAAGAATATTTTTCTTCCCTTATGTACCATATTCAGTAAAGCACTTTGGTGTGGAATGAACCTCCCCACTGTGGGGCCCACATACTTGCTCTTCAGGATGAAGGATTATTTGCTGAATTCAGGGAAGGATTCAAAACATTGGTTTTCCTAATGCAAGGTTTAGTTTAAAGTAACATATCACAATGTCATTTGTGACAGAACATATTTCTATTGGCAAGATACAGTAGCCCTTGTTTTCTGTAGGATTATATTCATTCTATCCCTGACACTACAGAAAGGCATATATTTTAAGAAAACAACTTCAAAGTGAAGTTAAATTGTTGAAGTGTCTGAAATGCCCTAGAATCATGTTCCAAGGACAATATTTCTGTTTAGTGCAAAATCACTAATGCCTTCAAAGACTGTTACTAACTAGAGTTACCTCAGGAACACCACAGGTCAAAATGATCCTCAATATTCAAAGCTTCTTTTTCTCTTTCCTTTTGATTTATCAAATAAACATGGTAAATTGCTTCATAAATGGCTGCTGAAAGTTAAACCTCACATGGAGCACATAGCATCTTTTTGGCTAGGGAAAAAAGAAGAAAAGTTGGATTGCACATAGACTGAGATCCAGAAGCAGAAAGAAGGTCCAGGCCGTGGAGAAGACGACTAACAGTTTGTGTGAATGAGGCTAGCAATGTATTTTTTTTATATATATCCCCATAACTGCTATCGCTACTAAACATTTATGTTGCTGTAATGCCCAGTCATTTCAAGAAGATGAGAATTGCTTCTAGGCTCCACTGTGGTAAGTTCTGTAGAAGTATTACACCGATGATAGTCTATGCTTTCCATTATCCTGGAATACTTGATATATTTTTATTACACTGGATACTTTGGCATGAGTGATCTGCTTCTGATTGTATTTACAGCCAACTCTTCTTGTTTTCACAGAGCTGAGCATTAAAATGTTTGCTAAGTGGGATGAATATTTGTATACTTCAGCAATGTCTAAAATAAGCTTTTTGGATAATTCCTGCAGTTTCTCCTCCAATTGAAATGTATTCGCCAAGCCTTGTGAAACCATGGACTGATTTATTTGAAGCTCATTTCTTCCAGAAACCTTTCTACTTCTCAACAGTATTTTCCTGTAACGCGCATACCAGTGATCTTCACTTGAGTACTCTGAGAGAGTAGTGTTATCATCTTCAGCTTTCCAAGCAGACACAGACTAATGCAGAAATGGAATTCATCTCACTTAGCTTCAGCCATCTGAAAGTTAAGCATCTAGTCTAAGTTTGTTTTTAGCTAGGCTACTACTATAGCCTTCCTAGAGAGTCACCCTTCTAGATTATTAATCCCATCTCTCTAAGGCGCTTCTCCTAGGAGTGGGACAGTTTGCCCTCTGGAGGGATGTGCCTTGGCTGTGGTGATATAAAAAGGATGTGCAAAAACAATAAACAGTATTTAGGTTGCCTGATTTCTTAATCCAGCATCTCTACTCCTCTTTACAAGGACACAGATGAATAATAACATAAATTGTTCATTCCAGCACTGTGCTTTTTATACAGTGAAATTTTATAATTTTATGCAATTTGTTTGATCTTATGCATTTTTATTTATATATATTTATTTAATTTTCTTGTATTCAATTTTATACAATGAAATGGCACTCAGAAGTCTCCACTGCAATGTTTTCAGGAAGTGTCCAAGGTTGGAGTGGGCTGAGAATCTAGTATTTTACACTAGAACCTCTGTTTGTGCAGATGCTAGTCTAAGGCTCACGGACCAAGTCTTATTTTGTTCTCTGTGTATATTTGTGAACTATAATTTGTATAGGTACCATACCTTGCTGTACATAATAAGTACCTGAACTGATATAGCTCTTGTCCCACAATGCCTTGAGTTTGTGCACATTTACATGCACAACAGTGTATGCACAACAACTATGACACCTCTTTGATTACCATCAAAGTTTGCATTCTGGGAGCGCATTTGTGATAAAGTATGACCCTGGCCTTACTTTCTTTTTCCTTCAGCATCCACCTTTGGCCACTGTCAAATACAAGACACTGGGCTGGATTGAACTTTGGTTTGGCCCTGTTGGGCATTTCTTATGTGCTTATGTTCTTATATTTGTAATTATGTAACTTCAGTGTACTGAGCATCTACATGCTAACATCTGTTTCACATCTGTGATAGTTAAGGAAAGTTGAATCTAAAAGCAAGTGTGTGCCCAATTTTTCTTCTTTCACAAAGGAGACAACTGTAAAAAGAGATGTATTTTTGTATGCATTTCCTTGGTAGCCTTAAAGACATGACAGACTTCTAAGCCTTGGGAAAAAGCTTACAAAATAACATACTACCACTACTCATCCATTGTCTTGTAGATGTCATGGCTTTCTGAAGCCCATACACAACCACATACATTTTCTCCTCAGGTTTGTAAGTTCAAAGTAATAAAATCAGTACCTGCTGTAGACATCATTGCCATTCAGTGTTAGTGCCGGCGTTTGACCTTTCTATCCATATTTTCATATCTCTGTTTATATATTAGGAAGGCAATGATTTGTGGAGACCAGAGAAGCAAAATTGCAAGCAGCAGAGGGGGAGAGGCTTCTTCACAGTTCGTAAGCTAACTGGGGTAATTTTCTAAAGGTGGAACAGGCTTTGAAAAAAAATGTGACTAAATGGGAGGGATCAGCAAACTGCTTCCAGCCAGCAAGTCCACCCCTCTCAAATTCAGCTTTGAACACCAAGGAGCCCATGGTTATGCACCTTCAGATTAGGAGAGAAACTAAAGTCATAAAGGACAAGCTCAGTTCTGCAAAGAATTAACAGACAGATTTCATCTCCTTCATTCACACTGAGTGGTTCCTTGTTGAAAGGAATGGGTCTGCTTGGGGACAAAGATAATTGCTCTAAGTGAGTAAAGCAGAAGCAACTGCTTCAGTTTTCCAGCCCTTCTCACTGCAGAAATAACCCTGACTGCACAGTTATATAACTGGATTGCTAGGGGTAAAGGGATTCTTCAGCAAGGATCCCAGTCTGCAGTAGGAAGCTGGAAGACCTAAAGATATACATGTGTGTACAATCCTCAGCAGCAGTTACATTTAAGTAAAATGAGTCCTGTGGGTAAGAGCTTCATTCTAACAAATGTCCTTGCTTCCCTGCCCCACTTCCTATCCTTTGAATAATGGGAGAGTTATAGCAGATAGGCCAAAAGCAGCCTCAGCAAAGCATGTTTGCTTTCAAAATACTGCTCTCTATGGATAAGCCCCGAGTCCACTGGGCAGCTGTGTGAGGAAGTTTGCACTGATTATGATCTGACTAAATAAAATGAGTTGGGGCCTAATATATGCAAGGCAGTGCCTTTTCTGTGTTTATTCTAAATTAAAGGAGAACTGGGGCAGTTCCAGGTAAGGTCTGACCTGTAGCTGCAAGTGGAGTTTACATGGGTTGCTGTCATTTTAAGAACGTCAGGCACTGGCGAGTCAGAGCACTGCTTCCTGGGCTGAAAAGAAAGCAGATTTTCACTCTGCTTCTTACAGATAAATAAATGTTGGCAGAAATCAATGGGAGAAGGTTGATATGGCACCTGTGACTGCCTTATCTGTGAGAAAAGGAAGCCACAACTATAGATAGTAATACAAATCCATACAGCAACACAGGCTGCTGGTGTATTGGATGGTAAATACAGACATAAAGTGTTCACTCACTTTTAACATGGCCTGTCTAGGATCTACTCAGTTTTCACTGCCTGAATCTGGAACACCAAAAGTTGCCTACTTTTTATTTACCAGAGTCTCATGGGAACAACCATGAGATAGAAAGTAAAGTGCACTCTGTGGACAGCCAATGTAATTTTTTTCCTGAACAAGTGAAAAGCAAGAAAGTGAAGTCTTCACTTGTTGCACCTCTAAGGGCAGCTCAACTATAAGGAAGACTTCATAGTAAGAACTGAATTTAGAGACTAAGTCTAGCATACCTTGATTTGCAAATAACTACAAGGATGCTATAACCACTGGGGTGCTTAGTTTAAGAATAAGGGAAACGTGGAATGTATGTATGCTTGTATCTATACAGCAATAACATGGGCTGCCTTTGATTTTTATAGCAAGATTTTTCTACTTGTCTTTATAACTCACCCTTTAAAACTCTCAGATCTGAAGACATTCAGAGAAACTCTGACAGCATTCACTTAAACATTCACATAAACACTTAAACTGCAGAATAAGTTACTTTTTATTAAGCAACTGCTAAATGGATTAACATTCCTACCAAAACGGGGGCTCTGCGTATGTAGGTGGCCTGAAGAAACACATGGAAAAAGTGTGGTATAAGCTGAATTCCACCAAAAAAAATATGCAGGGTCAAGGTGCCTATTTACGATGAGGAAGGTGTACATTTAAGTCTAAGCTCTTTAACATTCAAGGGAAAGCATTTCATTGCTGAGTGCTCCAAGCCATGCAAAACAAAACTTGAGCACTCAAAAGAGACAAAGAATTATCCCACTGCAAAGTACAGAATTGCGCTCTCTGATACAAATTGTAGAAGTACAATTCTGAAAAGTTTTCCTTTGCTGAAAATGTTACAGCTAGCTCTAGTCTACATTAAAAATGCAATTATGTGTATGGACCTATCTAGCTGACTGTCCAGCTCTCCCTATGGAAAGTAAGGTTTTGGTGTTAAGCTGCTTCTTGCAGTGTGTCAAGGAAGTAGTTTGTATGCATAAGGCCATCAAAGCCACTCCATCCAACAGTGAAAGGCAGGGAAAGACTCCCTGAAGAAGTCATATGGCCACATACGTTTGTTTTCTACCTGTAAAAATAAAATAATCCTTTAATATCTAGGATAATTTTTACTCTTCTTTTTAGCAAAAGAAGAAAATACAGAGAAACATCCTGCAGTGGAGAGAGTTCTTGATTTTGGACTTCCTTGTCCTACGTTTCAGGGAAAAATAAAGAGGTTGAGGGAGGTGAACTCATCAGAGGGAGAGATGGACACATTCAAAGAGGGAGAAAACAATGAAAGAGTGCAGAGTAGAAAGGAGAGTGAGCTTGACAGCAGAGGCCTAGATATCTAACAAAAAGCACTACTTAGAGAAGTTGTAGGCTGTACAGTGACATGGCTGTGCGGCTGATTAAGGCATTAGTGCTGTCAAAGGAGCCCAGATGGCTACCAGAACAAGAAATCAGAAATAGAGCAGCTGAAGACAATGAAACACCTGAGGGTGGCTCAGGGCCTTGAAGAACATGATCCAGTGCTGTTTATCAAAACCAGCGAGGCAACCAACATGGAAGTAGAGGCTGCTGAGGAGAAACTCAAAAGACTAGAAGAGGGGTAGTCAGGCAATAAAATAAGATGAATTAAGATGAGCACCTGGAAGACAAATGGATGGTAACCAAAAAAAGAGAAAGAGAAGATGGAATGCAGGTCACAGAAAATAGTATTGGTAAGTAAAAAGCAGGGCACAGTAAGAATAGCACTGAACTGCTTCTCCAGATTATTGCAGGCAAAACAGGTTATTTCAAGCCAGGACTCGGGCCAGATATTGCTGTAGTTCAAAATAGACAACCACCCTAACTTCTGGCCATGGGTTGCCAGGCATGCCATCAGAGTGTAAAGCAAGAAGCTGAATTCATGCTATTAAAACCAAATATATATATATTTAAAATGCTGCCACATGGGCTGATTCATTATAATACTTTTCCATAAAACAGCCAATATTCTGTGTCAGTTCGTTGGCATGTATGATTAAATCATAAAAAGCAGAGAGTGAGGAAACATGTCAGACAGAGTTAGGGAAGACAAGGTTTTACTAGCACAAGTTCAAAATGTCTGCACAGGCTGGAAAAGTAGCTGTGTCCAGGTGGATTGTATAGGTTGTCTCATGTGAGCCCTAAAAGTCTTTTATCACACCTCAACTTTAAAAGTAGTTGTAAAAAGAAATTAAATGACATGTATACTGCATTTCTATCTCATCACTTCTACAGCCAGCTTTTCTTAGGCCTATGACCTTAGACAGAAAGAAAAATAATAACTATTTTATTGTAGAAAACCTTGTAATGACATCAGTGGCTTTTTCACAGAAACACATTAGTTTTGTAATGGTAGAAGACTTGCAAGACTCAAAAAATATTGGCTCTTAAACCTAACTTTTGAAGAGTGCTAGCAGTGCCAGGCCTAATGGCTGTGTAATTTTAGTAGAATATATCCACATGGATGGGAAATGAAGAGAAGATTTTTTCTTATGGAGTTGAAATGCTAGGTATAGTCCTAAAATAGAGTAAAAATGAAATGACCAAAGGTACTTCAAATTATCAAATAAGTCTATAGTTTATCACAGGGATGTTGCCATCAAGAAGGTAATTTATATCAGTGTAATTTCACTGGAAGATGTAAGACTTTTTTGCCTTTATTAAATATGTTTGCTTTCAGTTAAATACTGCTTTCAGGAAGGCAAGCCAAATCACAACTATTTCCATGGACTTCTATTAGTTGACTCTGAACACTCATCAGTGTAAGAGATGACATAAATGATAGTTCATGTCAGTTGTGTGTTAATGATGGCTGCACAGTTACTCGTTCGTAAAAAGTATTCCAAAAATGACACACATCTTCAAGGAAAAAAAAAAAGTTATGAGCTCTGCCACAAGGATTTGGATAGAGTATTTACATTATGAGCACTTTCACTGCATGACGGCTTTCCTTCATAGCATTCACACTATGCTATTCACATAGCACTTTATCCTTATTATCTGTGAGATGAGGTTTGTGAGAAGCTGTTCATAGATAAAATCTGCGGACTTAATCATTCAAGATTTTCTGTGGGCCTGATCCTGCACCAGGAAAGTTGAGGTGAAATTTATTGCTGATTTGTCAGGACATCTGATGCTTTTATGTTAAAAAATGTTCATATGAAACAGAGTTTTAAAGTCCTTTCGATTTTACATTTTATTCTCCTAATATGCTAACAGAAATAAAATGGGCCAGCACTGAGAGAGACCTAGATGATGTGGACTGTAAAAAATTGTAGGCTCTGAGCAGCAGCAGCCTAGGCAACAAGTAGTAAGCAACACTAATCTTTTAAAATACATTTATTTTTATTGAAGAAGAGGTTGTTTGTGCTGGTTACATACCAGACACCTTTAGAATATGAGTAGCAAAGTAGTGAAACAGTACCCCAAAACTATGCAAATACAAAAGGTCTGACCAACCTCAGCCCTCCCTTTTTCCCTTTCCAAACAAAAACAATAAATACACTGAGAATTCTATACTTTCCTAACCAGTGTGGCTTTCAGATGACATTTTGAAGTGATATGCAAAATTTAAAGAGAAAGTACTAATGGTTTAATGTAGATTGAAGAGCAACTGTAAAGTGGGAAGTTTCTTCTGGTTTAAGATGTGCTGTTCGCTGTTGTCAGCTGGTGCTGTTCTGCCAATTTTKGGGGAGTTGAGCTAATTTACTGTGACTGAGAAGCTATTCACTGGACTATGTAAAGTGAGACAGGTTACTGCATTGTCTTTATAGATCATTCTTATATTCTACCACTAAGGTTTATATTATATTATATTCAAGTTCTGGTGCTGTGTCTGCTAGAGTGTTAAGGGTAAACTGAACAAGCATCTATCTACTGCTGCTAGTATTTGTGACAATTATCAAAAGCACAAATCTTTACACTGCACTAAGATTGCATTTCAAGGGCTCCTGCTGTGCATGAAGGAGGGGACTTGTCACGGTGACATGGTGCATGTGGAATAGACCCTGCAGTAGTTCTTGCTACGGTACAGAGCATCAGGAAGGGCTGGAGGAGTGAGTGGGGCATCTGGAGCAACAGTCCGGTGCCCCCTCCAGCCACCATCTGCCTGACGGCTCTTCAGCGGAGAGTTTCCCTGGGCTCTGCATGGCTCTGACAGCCCTGACCTCCCCGGCACTTGGACACCACAAAAGAGACAGTAGGTGTCAGCAGTTGGCTGACTCTGGTCACCCTTACAAAGTCCCTCTGTAAGCCAAGGAGATGGGCTTTGTGGGCTGTGACTGTCTGTCAGTTGCATACAAGAACCCTACTTACAAGCCTTAATAAATATAAAATAGTGAGTAACACTACAGAAATTGCAGCAACTTACGTTGAGCCTGACAGTGCTTCAAAATGGAAAAGTAAATGTTCAGAGATATTTATTCTTTAAGTGGAGAGCTGTGGTTTGAACCAGGTGCACACAAGAAGTTTGTTTCACATCCCGGGGATTTCCACAGCAAATATTCAGTCTCCATTTGAAGACAATGAATGATTAGTGGCATCTTTAAAAAAAGGATACAGATATCACTCTTTATCTTGAGCTCACACATACCTATTAGGACGTGTTCTGATGAAGATGATCTGAAGAGTAACCAGGTCCTTACACAGTTAAGGGCTTTAAGCATGAAGAACTGAATCTGACTTAACACAGTCTATAGACACCTGCAATTTGCCAGAAAGTGAAGCCTCTAGATACAGCTGTAATGGCCTCCAAAATGGATGCCATCAGCAATCCCTGACAGGTTACCAGTACTAAGTATGTTTGATTTTACTCACATAAAGTATACCATTCAAAGAGCTCATGCCATTTTGTGACTGACACTGATAGAGGACAAAAACAGCATGCTTCACATGAATCCTGCCATGCTATTGAGGAGCCAGAGTTCCAGCAACACCACCAGTTAATTTTTTCAGATAAAATTACTACTGTGATTAAAAAAAGAGAGAGAGAGAGATTTAGCAGCAAAATCCTTGTAAAGCAGAACATTGTCCTTGTGGGGAATTGTGGTGACAATGGCAGGGTACTTTGATTTGRGAAGCTAGCCTGGACAACATTGACAGCACTCCTTGCTAATATAAGCTAACCCCAAGTGACAAAACAGGACTGAGTTCACCCACATCAAAAGCAGGTGCCACTCCATTGACTGTAGGCTCCAAACAGGACTATATTTGGCCCAGCATGTCTCTCACAAAAAGACTGTAATGTGCTGACAGATCCTTTTATGCCCCAGCTCTTGGATCCACTCTTTCTGTATGCAGAAACATCCTTATCAAAGTCAACAGAATTATACTGGCTTAAATCACGGATCAGTTTGGCTTCATTTCTCTGAATCACTGTATAGCACCAGAACTAACCCTTAGGGCTGCTGAAATCTGAAGTAGTACACTGGCCTCTGCATCAGCCAGAACAACCCCAGCAGTTGCCTATCGAAGCATCACTTCCCTCTGTACTGCTCTATCATCATTCGTTCTCTAAGGCAGGTGTTTCCAAAGTAGTGTTTTCGATCTGTAGAGAGGTTAAAGAACGCTGATGCAATCCGGTTCCAGTTCAGCAGAGCTTGTAAGCACATAGCTAAATTTGATTGGAGTCCCTGTGACTATTACATTGTTTGTTATTAACCATGTGCTTACATGCTTTGCTGGCTTGGGAAAGGACTTCCTGATTTCTGTAGACCCCTAATAGGCAGTAGGACTGCATCCAAAGCAACCATTTGCTTAACAGTAGTTGATTAGAAGCTTTCTTCATTCATATATTTTGCAATGAGAGTTTGCCTTGATATTGGAGTCAGTCTAGGAGTCCAGGTCAGAATGCATAGGACTTATATAAATTACATCACTGGATCCTGAAGTTTAGAACCCTATCTTTTTCCATCTCCATTAAGAGAAGTTTCAGAGGAAGTTGATTATATAACTATTTCAACCATCCAGCTTAAACATCTTGTGTAAGATGTCAAAAAGTGTTCCGTCTTTCCTGCTCTGTATTGCATGGCATAATTCAGATGGGTTAGTATAACTGTGAGAAAATTTACATTTCCTACGTGTTTTTATCAGCTGGGTCAATCACTTACTTTTTCTCAGCCTCAGAATATCAAAACTGAAGATGGCTGATACTCTGCTCCACAGATATGCCCAAGAATTGGTCTAGCCTTTTACCTTGTTTTCAGTTATTTCATGAATAGAAGATGACTGGGGATGGGGAAATTGTAATAATAATGGAAGAACAGTTCTCCTCTTTGTATCCTCATAGGAAATTCTTTCATGCTGAGTCCTGACACGCCACACTCTGTTGGATTCTCTTCATCATGAATGCCTCGATAGCCTCATGAATGCCTATGATGAGGCAGGCAGGTGCTGCTACCACATACGTACATCCAGTGAATGTCCAAAATAAATAACAAAGCATAATAATAGCAACATATCCTTCAAATCAATCATRGTCTTTTATGGTCTGAAACCCTAATGTCAGAGTCTTTCCATGGAAAATTAAATTTCTTCCAAGAGAACAGATATTAACATTTTAAATTAAAACATACCAAAGCCATAAATCTCTGTCAAAAAACTGATTGACCTTAGATCATAGAGCCACATGCTAGAACATTCTCCTGTAAACTGAAAGAGAGAGTAATATAGTATTTTAAAGAATTATTTATAGCATTTTGAAAAGCAGTCTATTTTTCTTCTCTACTTACCAGGAATTGAGCATTTTGCTGTTCATTCTCTGATTGTTTGTGCCTTCTCAAAAGAGTCACAGAATCACAGAATGGTTGGAACTGGAAGGGACCTCTGGAGATCATCTGGTCCAACCCCCCTGCTGAAGCAGGGTCAGCTAGAGCAGGTTGCCCATGTCACTATCCAGCTGGGTTTTGAGTATCTCTAAGGATGGAGACTCCACAGCCTCTCTGGGCAACCTGTCCAGTATTCAACAACCCTCACAGTAAATTGTTTTCTTATGCTGAAACGGAACTTTGTGTTTCTTGTTTGTGCCCATTGCCTCTCATCCTGTCACGGAGCACCACTGATAAGGGTCTGGCTCCTCCTTTTTACACCGCCATCAGGTATTTATAAACGTTGATAAGATCGCTCTGGAGCCTTCTCTCTTCCAGGCTAAACTGGAGAGCTGAGAAAGTCCCACCTCTTGCAGCCTCTCCTGTATGAAAGATGCTCCAGACCCTTAATCTTCTTTGCGGCCCTTCATTGGACTTGCTCCAGTATGTCCATGTCTCTCTTGTACATGTCTCCAGCACTGGACACAAAACTCCAGATGCAGCCTCACTGGTGTTGAGCAGAGGAGAAGAATCACCTCCCTCAACCCACTGACAATATTCTGCTTAATGCAGCTCAGGATACCATTGGCCTTCTTTGCCACAAAGACAAATTGCTGGACCATGTTCAACTTGCTGTCCACCAGGACCCCCAGGTCCTTCTCTGCAGTGCTGCTCTCCAGCCAGTCAGTCCCCAGCCTGCACTGGTGCAAGGGATTATTACTCCTCAAGTKCAGGACTTGGCAATTCCCTTTGTTGAGCTTCATGAGAGTCCTCTCCAATCATTTCTCCAGCCTGTTGAGGACCCTCTGAATAGAAGTGCAACCATCTGGTATACCAGCCACTCTTTCCAGTTTTGTATCATCTATGAACTTGCTGAGGATGCATTTGGACCCATCATCCGGGTCATTAATGAAGATGTTAAACAGTATTGAGCCCTGGGGGATACCACTAGTCACTGTCCTCCAGCTGGACTTTGTGCTGCTGTTCACAACCCTCTGAGCTAAAGCAGTTCAGCCAGTTTTCAATCCATCACGCTGAGCACATCTAGCCCATACTTCATGAGCTTGTCTATGAAAATATTATGGGAGAAACTTCCTGGATTGCTTGTGCCCTGCTGTGTTCTCCCACCAGCAGGTATCAGGGTGGTTGAAGTCCCTCATGAGGACGAGGGCCTGTGAATGTGAAGCTTCTTCCAAATATCTGAAGAAGGCCTCATCTACTTCTTCCTGATAAGGTGGTCTATAGCAGACACCTGCCACAATGTCATCTATACTGGGCTGCCCACTAATCCTGACTCGTAAATTATCAGAAAAAAAGATCAGTCAAAGCAACAGTTGACTCCTCTTTTGTCTTGGGATGAAAGTCGTGTAGTCCTCTGGTGTAATGCACTTGGATGTAGCAAGCAAAATGCTGTAAACCATTTGTCTAAGGATAATGGTGTTGTATCCAACCAAAGAAAATTTTCCTAGCCACATGTGCTGGACACAGGGTTCACAAGAGAACATCAGATGGCCTATAGTAAATCTCACATGGTTCAGAACAAAAATGGAAACTGCAGTAAAAACCTATTCCTGTGGGTATTTTTCTACCTTGGAAGTTGTTTCTGATTCAAAGTTGTCCCTGACATTGACCCATTTGGATTTTTGACAAACATATCACTGATTTTCAATAGATATAGAAACCTATAAAGCTTAGTACTTAAGTCAGCACACCATTTATCTCTGAAAACATTCAAACTGGACCATTTAAAATGAACTGGAGTGTGTGTGTGTGTGTGTGCTTGTATGCATGCGAGAGTGTGTGTGTGTGTGTGTGTGTGTGTGTGTACGTACATACAAAGGGGCACTACAGAATGCCAAGTCATTATGTGCAGTAGTACTACACAATTCAGCATCTAAACTAGAAAGTCAAGCCTTTTTATACCTGATTTGGGCAGGAATGAGGCTAGAAGAAAAATGAAAGACACAATGTATGAATTTTAGAATTTTTGAGTTTTAGCAATTCAGAATTTAAAGAAACAAAAATGAAATTATATCCCTCTGAACTGGTGCTGATGGGCTGCATTTCCAAGAGGTGTTCTGGAAATGCTTTAAGTTTATGAGAATAGTAGAGCTGGCATAGTCACGGTGAGGGAGGAAAAAAAAAAAAAGGCCTCTGTGTCATGCCCACAGCATATAGTCAGGCAACCCTTTTGCAAGAGATCTTGCACTGATAGAGAAGCTTAATGCAAGAGAGTGGGAGGGATTCTTGTGTCATTTAAAAATCAGCCCCCAAAGTAGTGCGGTCCCAGTCTGYGTCAGCCAGACCAAGGAAAATTCCTATTACACAGGACAGTCAGGAGTGGATGAAAAACATCTGTGGGATTTTGTCTTTAGCTTGTCCTTCTAAATCAGGACAAAAATGTGAATTGCCTTTTCTCAAAAGGATTTTTAACTGGAATTAGCTAAGATTGTGACTCTTTCCTTGTAAAGACAGAGCCATCAAGGGAGAGACATCTGTATGAAGGCAACTGGTTCCCATTTTCTTTCCTGAAGGAACAATGAAATGGGGATTGTCCCTTTTCTGTTTCCTTGTCACAAAAAAAAAAAAAGGGTTAAACATGCGACGCCCAACAATGGGGATTCCTAAGTGAAAAGGGTACAAAGGAAACATCATTTGGCTTTCTTACATTTTATGACTAATTTTGTATGTTTGAATTTGCAATTAGCTCATGGTGCAGCTGGATGAAATTAATATAACATGCCTGCTGGGGGTGGCCAGCTGTAAGCAAACCCTGCTGTAAACTAAAGAATCGGTATGTGCAAAACAGCGTATGTCACAGGACCTTCCACATCACGACAGTGGAATAAAACACCCTCCAGTGGATCTCCATAAAAAGGAGCTGAGGTTGCCATGGGAGCATGAATGCTTTCAATATGATACGTGTAAAAAATCTGTATTCTAACACTATGCTTTTGGGACTATATAGACCTTTTCTCTGTAAATGCGGGTGACTTTTACAGACTTTTGGAGCCCTCCATGTTTGTTGCAAGGAGATTGGACTCTTCAGTCCTGAAATTATTCCTCCACCCTCTTTTTTTTTTTTTTTTGGAATGGTGGTGGGAAGTATTCAGTGTTCTCTGTAAAGGCAGTAAGAGTCACTTAGCGTTTGAACATACACTGCATGCAAAGGCTTCTGTAAATAACCGGCTCTCCATGCCAGCCAGGAATACACACGCTGAAACAGCTGGCTCCTGGAGGCTGGAGGGGGACGCTGCAGAGGTGGCGCCCGTGGAGCCGGCCCCCGGGCGCGGTGCGGTGTGGGCGGTGCGGTGCTGGCTGCCGGTGGCTTTCCTGAGCCCATGCTGCCCTCTCGCGGGCTGCCCCACTGCAGGGTCCGCAGTCGATGCTTCACAGGGTGCACCCTTGGCGCTGCAGGCAAGATTAATTTGAGTAGAGAAAGAAAGAAAAAAAAAAACAACAACAATCAAAACCCCCAAAACCCAGGCTACCCCACAGGCCCTGGGCAAATACCTTTCCAAGCAGAAGATGTGCAGCTAGCACATGCAGAAGTAGGAGAAGCACCTTTTTTTTCTTTTCTTTTCTTTTTTCTTTTCTTTTCTTTTCTTTTCTTTTCTTTTCTTTTCTTTTTTCTTTTCTCTTCTCTTCTCTTCTCTTCTCTTCTCTTCTCTTCTCTTTTCTCTTCTCTTCTCTTTTTTCTTTTCTCTTCTCTTCTTTTCTTTTCTCTTTTCTTTTCTTTTCTTTTCTTTTCTTTTTCTCTTTTTATTCATTAATTTATATTTTTACTGGCCTATTTGTATGCACCTCCCACTGATGAGATATGCGGATGTCATAACAATTGCTCCCACAGACAGAAGGCTTCTGTCAGAGGCAACCAGTGCAGGCGAACCAATTGAAGATCTGCTGTAGCATTTAATTAGAGCTCTGCCTAAACAAACATGTTCTCCCTTCAAACCTAACACTCGCCGGGCACCGGCTGTCCCAGGCAGCTTGGAGAAGAAAGCAGCATGTGTAAGAGCTTTCCCAGGAGAATATATTCACACCAATTTTGGACACCAAAAGCCCTGCAAAAGCTGCCCTGCAGACCCAAATTGCATGTTTTCTTTAGTGGTTCTGACGATAAAAAATTCTGCCTTTGGTAGTGAAGCTGTAAGAGGGAGAGCAATCTGTAATACATGAAAGATTTTAGACACTTGCTTAAATCATGTGGCCTGACTTGGAAAATGTAACAAAGGCAGATTTTGTCCCTGCCTTGCCCAAGGTTTTTTGTTGTTGCCTTAGGCAATATCCATTTGTGGGACTCTGGCTGGGCACCCAGACACCACTGAGAATCTGATCTGGGGTCTCAGGTTCTCACCTGAAAAATACATAGCATTCTACCTCCCTGCTCTGCTTGCTTGTATGGAAAAGAGCAAGAGGAGCTCAACTAGCATGAGACAGGAGCTATGAAAACTACTGTGACAAAACTTTAAAAATCACAGATGTCTCCATAAGCAAACATGCCACCTGCCCCAGGCCTAGATGCATCCTGTTGCTCTCTCAGGGACCACAACAGATGAGTCTGCACTAGAAAGGAGGATTTACATTTTCCTGATTAGGAAAAAGTGGGTAAAAGTGAATCATCCCTATTATCTGAGAGTCTAGACTAAATGCAAACTCCAATTAGTTATTATTTGTATATAAATTGGATGTATATATTCAAACAGCTGACAGCACTGCCCATTTCTGCGTATACTTCTGCTTTATTCCCTTTCTCAGCTGGTTCCACTCATCTTATGTCTGTCTGTCAGAGCACCAGCAAAGCAGAGACTGCACAATGAGCATTGACAGAAGGACGTGTAGCATGAAAAGCCTCTGTTTGCAATAATTCAGTCCATAACTCTTTCCCTCTCTCCTAGTGGCCAGTTAAGTGTTCACAATATCTGGGCTGAACCAGCGATCCTGAAACTACCAGTTTATTAAGTACATTTTCCTATTGTGCCCACTCTGCTCCTATACACATCACGTTTTAAACTTGCAAAGGATATGCACTCTTGAAAGACAAGAAAAGACAGGGGATCTGGTCTCCGCTCATGCACCCTTTGCTGTCTTTGGTTCAGGGATGCTGAAGTCAACAGAGGGGCTCTGGAGCAGACAGAGGGATGAGAGCCTCTGATGACCTCCCCTGCCTGTAGGTTGCACATCAGAGCTTGGCTGGCCCACTGCTAGGGTTGGTATTAGAGGATTTACAGTACACCTTTACAAAGAACCTCTCCTAATGGCTTCACATGTACCATTTGTTCGAGCTTAACCCTAATGAGCTGTGGTTGACCACCAGCCAGTGTATTCAATACCAGATGYTTTCACTGGCTATCCTCTTCCCTCATGCCAACTGGATCCTAGTAACACTGGATGGTTCAAGATGCTTTCAGGACCCACAACACCCCTCTTCAGTCACTCATGAAAGTTTTGGTTGTTCTACTGTGTGGGAATTCATTCTGTAGCTGGCAGCAGCTGTCAGGGCTATAGCAACAAGAAAGGCTGCCATCCAGCTGCAGGGAGGCTTGTACACCCTATCCACCCCTCAGGCTGCAGGGGACTGAGAAACATGGACAACTTGGGGAGCAGACAGCATTTTTTCCACTAAATTAGTCTTTCCATGAAAATGGAGTGAAGGAGCTCTTGAAGCGTCATCTCAAGAGCAAGTTCCATTTATTTCCTATAATATTCATGATCTCCCTGGAGCAATGGCACCTTGCTTTCCAAGTCCAACTCCTAGTGTACCTGTGTGGCTGCACCTTGGAGCTTGATGGCAGTCTGGGCACTGAGAGGAAATAACATGGCAGAGCTGCTAGCCTTGGACAGTATGATGTGGAAGAATGATAGCAAACAAATGAGTGTTAGTACAAATGTCCTGAGAGGTATGGTCGTGACACTAGGGGGACCTGTAAACATTTTACACTGCATTATTTTTCCCTGGAGTAAATCTGGCCCAGATGTAAAGAGTAAGAAGGGACCACAGAAATAACTCTAGTAAAAACAAACTCTCACTTGCCAGTGCTGGAAATCCTCCACAAGTATCAACTCATTCACTTTGCTGTTCTCAGAGAGTTTATAGCTTAGTATAGGCAATAAAAATTCATTTCAGTGTCTTCACTGTTAGCTATAATAGCCAAACAGAGGCATGAGCGACCCAGGGTGACACTCTGCTGAAATGCATCGTTCTATCTAATCATCATATAAACAGCCATAGCTAGACAGCAAATCACCAGTGTGACTATAAATTGTGTATTTGCATAGATAAATAAGCAGTCAGTCTTATGCATTTAGATTTCTCCTTGCATGGTGTGATTTCTCTGAAAGACTTTATTGGGCTTCTGAATATTGCTTCTCATCTCCAAGATCTTCAATGCCATCAGCATTTTCAGTTTTTCACCAGGTTGAGAAGCAACAGAATTTTGTTTTGCTTAGTCCAACAGGTGCTACAGAGAACATTTGTGTGCATTCATCCTGCTAAAGGGCTGCATCCACTTTAGTGAAAGGAATCCAAACCATGGGAAAGATGAAAGATTCTGGATCACAAATAGAAAACATGTCCTGGATATCTGGTCATGAAATAATCAATGACCCCGTTTAAAAGCATAGGGGGAATCACCAGAGTGTTCTGGGTACTGCTCAATTTTGTCCAGCAAACCAAAATTTCCCCTGCAGCTCTATTGTTGTGTGTGGTTAAAAAACTCCTGCTTTCCATCCTACTGTGGACATAATTATTGCYGTATATTCTCATTCATAGCACATTTTGGTATCATTGGGGAACAAAAAGACAGCAAAAACATACAGAATATGATGATTATTCATAGATTTTACATTTTCTGGATGAACTGAGGGAGCAGCAGTCTACTAATCATTTCTACATGAACCTTTACATTCTGCTTACTCTGTCTCAGTTTCTTTGGTAGTCATGATCGCTTTCCCCTTCTGCTGTTACTTGATACAATATAGTAGACTTTGACACTTTGTGATTCCTTTCACAGGCTCAGTGCAGTGAAGTATTTTCAGCTCATGCATGCTTCTGTTGATTTCAATGAAGGAAAATCAAAGTTAAGGGCCTCTCCACTAGTGACAGTTTCCTGACTCAGTCCTTCCAATTTTGCTCTGAATACTTGTAACAGTTTATTTACCCACAGTTCATGGAGGCCTGCAACTATCTTCTCACCTTGAAAATGGCACTTTGCTGTAATTTGCAACTACACAGAGTGAAGCACATGGCTGTTTTTCCTACCTTTCTTTTCATAAACTCAGTGCCTCGACCTGCACTTTTCGTGAAAACACAAAGTAGGAGAGAAAAGGAGGCCCGAGAGATCAGAATGAAACAGGTATTATGGCAAAAGGATGAAAGACTTGACAGATCTGGATTCCTTTTTCTTCTTCTTCTTTTTTTTTTTTTTAATCTCACCAAGTCTCTTTTTAGGTATTCATATGCATTTTTCAGTTTAGTAAATGTTTACTTTTTCATGTTGTTAACAAACATTAAACATAAATTGTTAGACAACCCTGAAATAACAAAATTCAGGGTTAAAAAGACATCTGATTTTGTTCAATGTTACACTGTTTCTGTGGGTACTGTGTGGTATCATTGTAGCAACATGAAAGGCTCAACATGTCCCACTAGTGAAGAAATGGGTATGATTTTCTGACCACCTGGTCCTCTGATCTGTGCCCATTGTTCCAGCTGAATCCAGTGTCTGGGAACCCTAAGAGATATCATCCACAAGAGCCCTGTAGAGGTTTCAGATGCAGGGATAAGACATGGGAATGAGAGGGACTGTGATATTGTCTGGTCCATGTTAAAAATAAGTTTGTGTACTGTATTTAAGTAAGTTCATCATTTTATCCAGCTGAAGAACTGAGTGGGAGATATTTACCAGCAAGCTGGTATCTCTAAGATTCTCTAAAAATAACTATCTCCTGCTACCTAGCATCCACCTCAGCCCAGAGGACAACCAAGTGCTCCTTCCACAAGTGCTATATCACAGCCTTCTGCTTGCCTGCTCCTGAGCAGTGGCTGCTGCTGCCTGTACAGCTATGCCTGCACATCCTTCCTCTTGGAAAGTACAGAGACACTGGCACCAGCCTCTCCTGCAATGTCCCCTGCCCAAGAGTAACCCTTTTTTACTTTCTAGCTTGATTTCAGATGACTGAAAAACACATCATTCCATGAAGAGAGCATAGCCTTCTGACTCATTGAGAGGCAGAATTGATTCCCTCTGCAGAATTAATCTCCAGCTACACACAGGCATATCCCTAAYAGAAACTGGCAAATGCAGAAGAAACAGAAATACACTTCTGAATTCACTCTAGCTTAAGTGTATGAACCAACCTGTTCATTACTGGAAGCCTGCTGCCTCAGGTAAGCATATTCTGTCAATAGCTTACGCCAATATCTTCTGGTAGAGCATTCACTGGTCAATCACTTTCAGAGGGCAAAAGAAAGTCTGAGGTCAGCTCCTACCTGCAGCTTCATCACATCATACCTCCCTAATGAACTGCCCCAAGACCAGCCATTTGTTTTACAGATCACTTTATGCCTCTTTACTAGCACACTGTAAGGGTCTGAAGAGGCACTAGCTGATCTTGTTTCAGCTGTTCAGTAGGTCTTCTACTAACACACACAGAGTATCTCCACCTGTTCCTTCATTTTTTTAGAACAGAAAAGGATTTTGTCAGCAGCCTCTAGGCCCCTGTCTTTTCTTGGCCTGGCTCACTTTTCTTCTATTTCAAACCACATACCTCCACATATAATCAGAATCTTGGTTAATCTGTTCTTGGTTAAAGAAGCCCAAGCCTTTCCGTCAGAGCCCAGCTTATTAATTCCATCAGAAAAAGCTCATGAAGAATGCCCAATAAAGTTTACAAGAGCTATCCACCTTTCTAGAACCTATCCCACCCTTTAAATATAACCCCTATTAATTCCTCCCCCCACAGCTCCTTCCAGTAGGGGTTGGTCACCAAACAAGGCTGACTAACCTCCAGCCCATGCCCTTACAGGAGAAGAGCATCTGCTATAAGTATACCAGTGTTTATCTGGCCAACATAAAGCACCTCTACAGTTATGGCTGCTGCTATCATTAATTGTTGGGGTTTCTGGTCACTATATTTCATCCAATCCATTAAACAAGGAATCTTGATTGTCAGTATTTTTTCTGATATCTTGAGCCTTGACTCGCCTACAGTTTCTGACTAGAACCATCTACATAAGACATACCCCACTGAAATAGAGCCTTTTCTGGAAATAAGAACAAAAATGTAAAACAATAGAAAGCCCACAACACATTTATCAGTCTGGTAAAAAATAGAGCCTGAGTGATAAACTTGGTTCTTCTTTGTAAGAGTGTAATCCTGAGAAAGCTCCTTCAGAGGATTAGTTTCCAACCCTGGGAGTGATTGTAGAGTGATTGTAATGGAAGTTAATCATACATTCTTGCTCTGTCAGAAGCTTGCACATTCAGGGCCATATTCTCAGCTGGTACCAGTGAGTGTAGCCTCACTACAGCCAGACCCAGGCAATGCCACCCAGATCCAGTCTAGTGGCTCTTCTCAGACAGGTGCTACAGTTTTTCCACTAACTCTGCATCTGTCTAAAAGCCCATTCAGTTTTATTTTTACTAGTATTTGAAAAGGGACAGTGTGGATTTGTTATCCAAGATGTTCTTCAACCTCTTTTTGGCATCCATTGGCTTCTCCTTCCAGACAGTCCTGTCAGATAGATAGATTTAAATAAGATGCACCAAAGTGAAAGTTGCTATTGGAAGCTGAATATTTTATTGATCCCTGCATTCATTTACCTCACAGATCCTTGGGCTTTGAGCAAAGTCAGTCAGAGGTTTTGTTTGCTCTACATTATTATTATTATTTTTTTTAGTAATTCAAGCCACACATGTGAAATAAAGGTTAGCAAGGTAATTTAATGTCTAATGAGGCTTCAGATCATCAGTGCTGTTCACTGGTGAATTAATAGTGGACATTGATCCAACTCATGGATTTTAAACCTTTTTAGTTTAGCAATTTATGAGCAGCAATTAGCATATGGCATGTGGAAGATTAGGCATTCTTCATTAAAACAGTCAGCATCTGCATAGCTTGCCAAACAAGTTATCTCAGGGTTTAACTCTGACAGCACAGGTGGGGAATGGTTCATGTGCAGGCACAAACCAGAAGTGCTGAGCAGAAGAGAGCATGCACAAGAACCTGATCCCGCATTAATGACAGCATTGCTACGCAACCATCACTTTACTCATTGAGGAAGACTGCATCTAATCCAGGTCATCCTGGATTGTAATCCTGACATATCTTTCTCTTCCCTGTTTGTCTTTACCTTGGCCTCTCATGAGCAAGTAAGTAACCTCAGAGAGGGTTTTGCATTATTGTGCAATGCAAAGGCCTAGCTGTGCCTTGACCATTAGCAGTGGGGTTGCCACAAACTCACAGGTCAGCACATACCAGTTTTTTATGCTGAAGCTAAGAAAATGAGAGGACTCAGTTTTCTTCAGGTTAACCAGATAAGAGAGCAACTATTTGAAGAACTGTTTGGACAGCACTGAAGCACTCAAGATATGCACACAGGCTAATGTGCCAGTGCTTTTCTTAAACTCTTCCCTAGCAGTCTCTGTTTCTTTGCCAAGGCTCCATGCATCTTTCTATCCTCATTCATGAATTACTTGCTCTGTTGGAAACCTAGAACTGCATTATTTTTTTTTTTTCATAGCATATTTATTCTCTATTACCTAGTACTCTGGTATTTAGTAGGCTAGCATACTTAGCTGGTCTCTGTACAGCAGCATGCAGGTCAGACCAGGCATTATATATACAAATGCTCATTTTTAAAGGTTCCTCCTGAGAATCCCAAGCAGAGCTCTTGAAAACAAACATTACCAAGAACCTTAAAATATGAAGTTAGGCTGTATAAGATAATATCCTGTACTAAATGTAGAAATCCATGGGGAAAAAAAGCTAGTGCTCTGTTCCCTCTCTGAGGGAGCCTTGAATCCCTCACAGAACTGAAAGCCAAACAGGCAGTACTGGACCGAGCAGCTGCTGGTGCTGATGTGTTTGACCACAGATCTTCAGTCCCCTCTCCTTCTTTGCAGCTTCCCTGCCCTTGCCTCTCTCTGCTCACTTCTCACACCCTGCTGTGGTAGCGCTGCAGCTGCTTGCTCAGCAGAGATAGCAGCAGTCAGAGCTTAGTCAGACCTTATCCCCCTTCCCACACTGGTGCACCTCCCAAGGTGAGCACCTCTATCTCTGCAAGCAGGTTGTCTGTGGATCAGAGCTAAACCCTAGCTTCAGCTGAATGTAGCTAATTGTTTCTTGTCTGCTGCATCCATGGTTCTGGAGTATCAATTAATGGGAGTGTATGAATCTTATGGCATGGGCCTAAAATATACCCAGATACTCTCTATCAATATTAAACACGGTGCAAAGGTTTATTCTTAAAGCACATCAAAGTTGGAAAATAATGTCCAGCACAGAAAAAAACATTTTTTTATCTACAGGAATGAAATATTCAATAGATAAAGAGTGGGGCTGAGTCAATGATATTGGAGACTGGCCAGGTCCAACCTTTGAGTGAATATTCTGCTTCAAGGTGCTGCATGCCACAGTCTAGGTGGGAGCAGGACCAAGGAAGGCTGCCACAGTGGCTTTTGGTGCCTCTAAAGTGGGTTATTCAGTAGGACTCTCACAACACAGGTTCCCAGAAGCTGCCCAAGAGACAAAACATTTTTGGATTTTTTAAAAGAGATAAAGACTTCCAAAGGATTTGTGGTTTCAGAAGTTATTGCATCTTTTGAGAGAGCTGATGACTTTTTATGTTTCATTATTGTTTATCTGATTTGGGAAGGAGGAAGTCTGAACATGTTAACGCTGTGATATTTTAAAAAGGAAGCAAAGAAAAAAAATCTTTACAATCATGTCTGTTAATGTCAAAAATCTTAATTTCAGTTTAAAGATCATCAGTGTTGCTTAAGATCAAGTGCTACTCTGGAGTTTTACTTTTCTGGCAGGCAGCCAAGCATGAAGAAAGGTACCATTGCCCCATAGAACTATTTCTGAAGCTTTCAGAGAACCACACTTTTTCTCATGAAAACTTGAAATAAAAGATTTCAGGTAGCAAAGGGTATTCTACCAGCAAGAGTGACAGGTTCTTTAAAAGCTTCATTATAAAGTCTTATTCTTTATCTATCAGCCAAAGTGTTTTCTGCTCTAATGTCAGAGCACGCCTTTCACAGCTGAGAAATGACCCATAAGGAAAGCAAATGCCTCAGTTTTTCCAGCCAGATAGTCGACAGCAGCACAGAGCCCAGACACAGTCTGCTCAGCAACTCAGTAATGCAGACAAGTGACTTGCTGAAATTTTGACTCTACTGCTTTCTTCTGTGTGGCTTTCCCACACAACATGCAGGTAGAGCCTTCAAGACATCCTACCGGCTGCCTTCTGATTTTGGACAGTGCCCTTCTTACCCCCAGTGAGCAGTACCTCACCCCTCGGCTAACTGCATCTGTAAGAGCCATTCAAGGAGTATGGGTCTGTTCAGCAGGAGTGGGGATGGCATAATCTGTTCCTGATTCTATTTATGAAGACATAAAGTAACAAAAACAACAACAAAAAAGCCTCCCAAATCAGTCTGACAAAAGGCATGTGAGCAGGGGAGGGAAAGAGGGAAGAAGCACAAAATTTTCTGATACCAAACGAGTCACCTGCACTGTGTGTTGTGGGTAGTCTCTGGGATGAGCAAGTGGCAGGGCAGGAAGGGGCGGCTGCTGAGACGCAAATACAGTGACTGCTGCTCATGACTTATCCCTTCTGAGCTGGTGTACGTCCACCATGAGCAGCAGAAAGTCTACATAAGCTAGAAGACTACTGCAGTAAAACAGGAAGAAAGGGTCAGAGAAGCTCCGAGGCTGGGAAAAGTGTTTAAAACACTGCCTTTCCACTTTATCTCAGAGCCCTCTCCCTAAGAACAGCAGAGGGAAATGCCTGAATCTTCACAGCCATGGTTCTTGTAAATCCAGAAGGTGCTCTCCAATCCAGAAAAAAGAGGGAGGGAAAAGTCTAAAAGAAACAGTGAGAGAGAAAAGAGGCTGCCAGACTAAACAAGGGGACAGGGCAAGAAGAAGTAATCTCAGAAAGATTGCAGACCAAGGTCCTCGAATTTCCAGACAAGCCACAGTGTTACAGCATCTCAGGAGGATCTTGACTCCCAATTTTTCCGTGTTTCCAAGATTGTGACCAAAAAAACTTGAACTTTGGCTTCCCTGGAGTGCATATTTTCTTTTCACTTTACTACTTTTAAAAAGAACTCAGATGAATCTGAAAAATAGGAATTATGTTTTACTTCTCCAGAGGTATCGAATATAAATGGAGCAGACATCTGCTTTGCATGTCTGCCCCCAGGTAAGTGTGGGAATCTCTGGATGTGAAGTGACTACTCACCAAGCTTCAAGACACAGGCTGCAGACTGACATGGAGGTCAAGTACCAGGAGATGGAGAGAAAGAGGCAGTGAAGTGGCAGCCCATGACTTTGGTAACTCTTTACTGTCACTGCTTTGGCTCAGACATCTTCCTTACTGTTAATTAGTAGGTAGAGTTTACCACAGAGATTTTATTCATATTCTGGGAGCAGGAGAATTGATTCAAGGCAGTTAGGATGATCACAAGAATATTATTTTTCTTAGCTTGTGAGATAGCTGTAAGCCACTAGTCAAGGTCTGTTATAAGGAGCAGCTATAGTCTCTGATGTTAATTCTTTAGGCTAAGCTGAACCACTTTACAGTTTTACCTCTGGATATCTCCATACAAGTTGCTGGGGTCTGAGCTGAGATGGTGGCTATCAAACAAACATGTTCTGTTGCCTCTTTCTCTCCTTAAATATAACTGAGATTGTAAATTCTCCTGGGAAGAGTCATGATGCTAGTGAAATCTTTGTAAAAACAGTCCCTTTCCAATATGTTTGAAAATACAAAGTCTGCCACACTCCTGTTCATTCCCATGTTTTCAAAATGTCTCAGTTACATGCCACTGAACTGAAGGAGATGAACATCATTATTTCAATTAACAAGTTATGCAAAAAAACAGTAACTGAAATCTGCAGCGTGCTCTGCCCCTCATGAAATCAGCAAGCTGAGAAAGCTTGTTCCACTCCTGTGAATCTTAGCATTTGGTGAATTTAAATGGAAATGAATGTGAAACTCCATGTTTTGCCCACTTTTCCCAGCAGCATTTCTCCTACTTCAGTGCCAAAGCCACTCTTCTAAACACTGGGGCACACTGAGAAAGGGAACCTCAAATTGTTCCTCAGGTCTAAATAGGACTCACGAGGCTTTCCAACAGGAGTGTTACGATGGAGCAGGGTCCAACCCATTGCAGCAGCACTTCAGTAAGCAAAATAGGTAAAAGTAAGCAAAAGGTAAAAATTGGTAGCATTTGCATGCCTTGTATCTCAGCCCCATAGCCTCATATTCTCATAGGAGCATGTCACATCTCGGCCTCCAGCACTGCAGTGATGCCTTCTAGGACCTGGAAGGAGTGACCCAGGCAGATTCTCCCATTAGCATTGTGCAAGGAGCAGATAAGGGACCATGAGGGAAGACAAGACCCAGCTACACAGTCAGCGTCCAGAAAGCCTGAGGGCCTGCTCGTGCTGTGGTCACTCGGGGATAACTTGCTGTTTGCTTTGCCAGTTCTGTCTGTCTCTGGAAAGTAACACCTGTTTTATAGTACCTTCCTTATAATACCAACACAGTACATTATGTGGATCTTGCATAAGGTATTCACAAATATTGTATAAATTTTTAATATGCCATTCAGCCTGTGATGTGGTCTGGAAAGAAAGGAAAGCATTTGTTAGGGTTGAGTGTTAGTACCACAAATGCTGTAGATGATAAGTGCAGAAGGAGATCCATATTTTTAATTGTCATAAAACATCTTGTCTCCAAAAGCTTGTTACTGGGATTTCTATAAATTTTTATATAAATGATTGGGCAGAAATCATAACTGCATTACAGGAAGCACTCTATTTTTGTAACAGCTGTCTCACCCCTAACTGTAGAGGTTCAAAACAGAAGCAAAGAAAGCAACCTTCGAAAGCTCAGGTGGTTTCTTCTAAGTGGCATGCCAAAAATTTTGAGTATTTTCTGAAAGTTACTACAATTGTTGGATTCTCCAGAGAGGCATACAATTGAGATACAAAGCAAGTACTGCCTATTCTTGTGACTCCATCAAAAATCTTTTGGTACTTGATGTTGTCCTTAAAGCTTCAGATTCCAGATTCTTATGACTATATGAAAATCTTAGATTATGCTGCTTTTCTATATAGTTTAGCAGCTATAATTTTGGTATAAGATAATGAAGTAAAAGCAATAGTAGAAATGCCTCTTTTCTTTTGTTTTTGTTTTTTTCTTTTTTCTAAATCTCATCAGTTTTAAGCCCATTTCATGATTTTGGCAGGTCTGTTGGGTGACGCTTGAACATTTGTGGACAATAGTCCTGGAAACTTTGTGAATATAAGGCTACTTGTGCCCCCTGATTTGAGGGTGAATGTTGCCTGGGTGGTTCCANGAGATTTTATTCATATTCTGGGAGCAGGAGAATTGATTCAAGGCAGTTAGGATGATCACAAGAATATTATTTTTCTTAGCTTGTGAGATAGCTGTAAGCCACTAGTCAAGGTCTGTTATAAGGAGCAGCTATAGYCTCTGATGTTAATTCTTTAGGCTAAGCTGAACCACTTTACAGTTTTACCTCTGGATATCTCCATACAAGTTGCTGGGGTCTGAGCTGAGATGGTGGCTATCAAACAAACATGTTCTGTTGCCTCTTTCTCTCTTTAAATATAACTGAGATTGCAGATTCTCTTGGGAAGTGTCATGATGCTAGTGAAATCTTTGTAAAAACAGTCCCTTTCCAATATGTTTGAAAATACAAAGTCTGCCACACTCCTGTTCATTCCCATGTTTTCAAAATGTCTCAGTTACATGCCACTGAACTGAAGGAGATGAACATCATTATTTCAATTAACAAGTTATGCAAAAAAACAGTAACTGAAATCTGCAGCGTGCTCTGCCCCTCATGAAATCAGCAAGCTGAGAAAGCTTGTTCCACTCCTGTGAATCTTAGCATTTGGTGAATTTAAATGGAAATGAATGTGAAACTCCATGTTTTGCCCACTTTTCCCAGCAGCATTTCTCCTACTTCAGTGCCAAAGCCACTCTTCTAAACACTGGGGCACACTGAGAAAGGGAACCTCAAATTGTTCCTCAGGTCTAAATAGGACTCACGAGGCTTTCCAACAGGAGTGTTACGATGGAGCAGGGTCCAACCCATTGCAGCAGCACTTCAGTAAGCAAAATAGGTAAAAGTAAGCAAAAGGTAAAAATTGGTAGCATTTGCATGCCTTGTATCTCAGCCCCATAACCTCATATTCTCATAGGAGCATGTCATGTCTTGGCCTCCAGCACTGCAGTGGCGCCTTCTAGGACCTGGAAGGAGTGACCCAGGCAGATTCTCCCATTAGCATTGTGCAAGGAGCAGATAAGGGACCATGAGGGAAGACAAGACCCAGCTACACAGTCAGCGTCCAGAAAGCCTGAGGGCCTGCTCGTGCTGTGGTCACTCGGGGATAACTTGCTGTTTGCTTTGCCAGTTCTGTCTGTCTCTGGAAAGTAACACCTGTTTTATAGTACCTTCCTTATAATACCAACACAGTACATTATGTGGATCTTGCATAAGGTATTCACAAATATTGTATAAATTTTTAATATGCCATTCAGCCTGTGATGTGGTCTGGAAAGAAAGGAAAGCATTTGTTAGGGTTGAGTGTTAGTACCACAAATGCTGTAGATGATAAGTGCAGAAGGAGATCCATATTTTTAATTGTCATAAAACATCTTGTCTCCAAAAGCTTGTTACTGGGATTTCTATAAATTTTTATATAAATGATTGGGCAGAAATCATAACTGCATTACAGGAAGCACTCTATTTTTGTAACAGCTGTCTCACCCCTAACTGTAGAGGTTCAAAACAGAAGCAAAGAAAGCAACCTTCGAAAGCTCAGGTGGTTTCTTCTAAGTGGCATGCCAAAAATTTTGAGTATTTTCTGAAAGTTACTACAATTGTTGGATTCTCCAGAGAGGCATACAATTGAGATACAAAGCAAGTACTGCCTATTCTTGTGACTCCATCAAAAATCTTTTGGTACTTGATGTTGTCCTTAAAGCTTCAGATTCCAGATTCTTATGACTATATGAAAATCTTAGATTATGCTGCTTTTCTATATAGTTTAGCAGCTATAATTTTGGTATAAGATAATGAAGTAAAAGCAATAGTAGAAATGCCTCTTTTCTTTTGTTTTT
This sequence comes from Apteryx rowi, assembly GCF_003343035.1. Taxonomy (NCBI): domain Eukaryota; kingdom Metazoa; phylum Chordata; class Aves; order Apterygiformes; family Apterygidae; genus Apteryx; species Apteryx rowi. The sequence continues at coordinate 92,833 of NW_020448941.1, read as the reverse complement.
GTTTTTTTCTTTTTTCTAAATCTCATCAGTTTTAAGCCCATTTCATGATTTTGGCAGGTCTGTTGGGTGACGCTTGAACATTTGTGGACAATAGTCCTGGAAACTTTGTGAATATAAGGCTACTTGTGCCCCCTGATTTGAGGGTGAATGTTGCCTGGGTGGTTCCATTCTGTCATCTACCCAGTCTCCCGCTGTTGTGTTTTATACATAAATAGACTTTGTGTTAAGGAATGCAGAGTCATCTTCACAGGAAAATCCTCTCTCTGTGCTCAGTGTTACCTACACAGATAGATGTAGAGTGACTACATAGCCATGGAGAGGTCATTTCACTCAATTTATAAATTGTTAAACGGGCTAGAGTACTGGGGCAAGGCGAATGTCACATTCACAGATTGTTTGGCTTGAAAAATGCTTCAGACAAACCTTCTGGGGCACCACAGAGAAAGAAGTATGAGTAGATGACGAGTTCCTGTATGCAGCATGGGGTGTCTCTGCCAGTGTCCCCCTCCTCCTTCCCAGCAGGCAGTGGTACCAAAATCAGCCTCTGGAAGGAAAAGCAGGTATAGGCTCCTCCTGTGAGAAAAGCCTTCTTTGTATTGTATCAGTGTTTTATATCCCCTCTTWATMAGATGAAGTGTGACCAGGGATGCATGAAAGTGCAAAATAATTGRGGAAAATTATTGCCTTTATCAGCCTCAGAGGCTGAAATTACCATGAAGTCTGGTTTCATGGAAGTTCAAATGGATTCATCAGAACTGTTTCACTCACCCACATCAGAGCTGTTGCATACCTGCAATAGGATATGGCTGCACGCAGGCAGATCAGCTAGCCACAGGTTGCTTCAAGATCAGGTTTCTCTCTCTATATATGTATTTTGACAGTAAAAAAAAGCATATCCTCTGTATTGTGTGCTGTAAATTGCAAGAGAAAAAGTACATTGCTGCCTTATGGCATTGTATGGTTTAAATTACAACTTTTCATCCCAAATTCGAGGATTAGATTTTATCCCTGCCTACACAATCTCAGAAATTAGGCCAGATTAGGAAAAATACATTTTTTTGATTGTTTGCATTTATAGTAAGTGTTGCAGGCACCTAGCTGCTAATCATGGAAATGAGAGAAAAGTTCAGACATGTTTCTTCTGAAATCTCTGTCACAGCTAACTACTGCAGGTATCCGTACTAAAAGAGGAGCTTCAGCTGCTAATAAAAATTCAGAAATCAATGACCTTTAGGAAATGAAATTATCACTTAATTGAATGCTGAACAGGTACTCCAGGATCGTGATGTTTTGTACTTTCATGCAACCACAGCTGCAAGCCTAAACAAGAGAAAAGTATCTTCATTCCCTTTTTTCTTTTCTTTTACAGATGCTTAAAAATACCCGCTTCATTCTGGAACAGATTTCTGCTAGACAGCTAGAAAACACATTTCTTAATTATCTAAATATTCTGTTCTTTAATGCATTGGTTATTTTTAATAGGCTTTTCCTTTCCTGAATTAGCAGTTTCATTTTAAAAGSCTTTTTCAGGTTCTGGTTTAATGGAYTGTAAAAGTAATCTTAGCATAYAGACTTTGTTTATTCTATATTCCTTCAAACTAGTGCYGGGGGAGGCTTAAGRGGAGAAGACTAMTGTGTGTTTGAACTTTGAGGGTTTTGTGTGCTTGTATGTGTACACTTGTATGTGTGAATRAAAAATTTTATGTGCGTGCAGTCCTCTGTTACAGGATCTGGGAATGATAATAAGAATGAGTTTTTGACTACAATCATCACTGCCRAGTGTATGCTAGAYATAATCTTATTTGACAGATTTTCAACTRCAATWWTAGCAGASTGAYGGTTGACAAATATCAAAAYGTGGGTCAAACTAGAGCCCTAGAAAGTTRGATAGTTATCTGAGCCATCCAAATATCTAAAAATAAAAAACAATCCTATCTAATTTATTTAGAAAAACTTGGTGTTGGATTCAATAAGAAATTACCCAGAGGAAGGTGAATAAGGTCAGCAACTCTCTCTTGGGGATGATACAATATGAAATGTTTCTCATGTAATCTCAGCACTTCCCTTTCCAGTTTCAGCCATGCCAAAGAAGCACAAAAGTACATGAAAATGTAAGTAGGAGCCCCAATCCTGGCTCCTGAGCTCTTGTATCTCACCWCTTTATATGCCCAAAGTGACAGTGAACTTGAAGGCACTGTGCAGGAATTCATCTGTTCCCATGTAATTTCCATCTCAGCTTTTGGTGATGCTGGARGGAGAGATTATATTTTCCCCAAAGATCCCTASCACCTGTCCAAGCTGCTATGGCCCACACTAGCAATCGAGTCTCTGGCACTGGTTTTGCTTATCCACCATCTCCACTCTCCACAGCTCACTTGCTGATAGACAACAGAGAATGTGAGAGCGAGGCATCAACGGCAGATAATTTTTCAAACTTATTTTGTACTGTGTCTTTGGAGGGGATGACATACACCACAGAGTTGACTCTATCTATCCTTTATCATAAAGCCTGGACAGRTACATCAATTAGAGCCCTAATTCTTAGACAAAGAATGCTGATAAGGTAACTCCTGTCCTCAGACAGACTGGAAGGCACCTCTGTAACAGGGAAAACACATTCCACTGTGTAATATCCTATGTTTTTTTTAAAAGAAGGCATTCTCAACCTGAAAAACAAGAATACAAAAAAAAAAAAAAATACAGGACAGTTGTGAAAAGGTTTTTCAGGCCCGTGCTGGTAGGAAGACCCCCCATTGTGGGCGAGACCAGAAAGTCCCCTCAGCACAGTGCTCTTGGCATCAGACCTGTGCCTTGGGGAGCTCCATTCCACACCCAGGCAAACAGGTCCACGAAGACTATGCCATCCCTTCAAGTTTAACCCTAAGCAAAAAAACATTTTCAGGCCACTCCTGGCAGAGTCAGAATATTCCCAGATAGGCAAGAAATGGGGATCTTAGTAAAAGCAAAGGCATGAAAACATTATTAGTGTTTGGGTTAGGGTTCGGGTGAGGAAAACAGAAAGAGAGAGCATAGAGGCACTGTTGGAGTGGGTGTGGAAAGGGGCTGCCAAAGGAAGGGATGCGGTGCCAAGAGAGCTGTGCTGCAAGGACTTTCTGCTCAGGGCCACAAATGGCGCTCTTGCTGCCAGCACGGGCCTGAAAAACGTTTCCACAATCAGGGTTAGGGTTAGGGTTGAGAGAAAGAGAGAGCGTAGAGGTGCCATTGGAGTACAAGCCACTCCTCCCAGGTTTGCATCATCAGCAAGCTTGCTGATGGTGTGCTCTGTGTCTTCATCGTGGTCTTTGATGAATAAATTGAGCAGTATTGGACCCAGTACTGACCCCTGGAGGACACCGCTGGCTACAAGCCTCCGGGTAGACTTTGTGTCACTGATCACAATCTTTGAGTTCTGCCATTCAGCCAGTTCTCAGTCCACCTCACTGTCCACTCATCTAGTCTGCACTTCCTGAGCTCACGTATGAGGATGTTATGGGGTATGGGAAATTTCTGACCCAGGCAAAAAAGTCCTCGCAGCACAGCTCTCTTGGCACCGCATCCCTTCTTTTGGCAGCCCCTTTCCACACCCGCTCCAACGGCACCTCTACGCTCTCTCTTTCTCTCAACCCTAACCCTAACCCTAACCTGAATTGTGGAAACGTTTTTCAGGCCTGTGCTGGCACCAAGAGCCCCATCTGTGGCCCCGAGCAGAAAGTCCTCCCAGCACAGCTGTCTTGACACTACACACCTTCCTTTTGCATTTCCCATCGAGCATGACTCTACATTCAGAACTTCTTCTACTGCTTCTTTTCCTCCATTTTGCTCTTTATTTCATGCAATAAAACCCCCTTATGTGCTACCTAGCGAGTTCTTGCTCCCTGAAGTTCAGATGAATGACCTCTGGGTATTTAAGCTCTCTCTAAAGCCCCTTTGCTAGATCTTCACTGCAGTCTCTCTACCGCCATTTCTTTATATCATAACTGGAAGTGTTAGTAGAACTAATTCCAGAAGGAATTATTGAATTTCAGCTTTTTGAAATCATTTCCGGGCTTCTTTTATTTGACAGCAAACAGAGCAATATGCTTTTTTATGAAATCCTTATTACTAGAGTCAATGAATATAATTTATCGTACGTTTTTTAAAGCAAAATCCCTTTATAAGCATGATTCATGAAAATAAATTAGAGAGAAAGGAAAAGACCACATCTGTCTTAACACTAGCAGTTTAACTAATGTACGTAATTAAAGACAAAGGCTTGTAAGCAAAAGGGATTAAAAATGAGTTACTAACATAATCTTTCTAGGCACACACATTAACTTGAACTTGAACTACTTCTATTTGTTTTGTTAGCTTATGAGTCACTTATCTGAAATGATGTTTCTTTTACATCTAATATAAAAATGCAACATAGGGATTGTAAATTCTTAAAAGTGACAATAATCTCTTGTGATCTGCTAGTACAGTACCCAGTAGATGTTTATCAGGTAGTTGTTTGGTTTCTTATGGTGCCACTGTAATGAAATTAACTACTTATTAAATGATAAAAATATCTAAAAATAGTTGTTTTCTTTCAGAAAGGCTGTATATGGGAGAAAGCTGGATCTTTAGGAAAAATTAGCTTTTCACACTTCATCTATTTCTTTTGGAAGTACTGTTTAGATGCATTTTAATACTATGAAGCAAATTTTCCTCACTCTCTCTACACCCATATAGAATCCTCAWTTATTTGCTGGAGAGCTGCCTGGAAATATCTGAGTTCTTCTGACTTATCAAGATTTTGGCTTCATTTCACTCACTGATTAAGCCTGCCCAGTATTCTTAATACAGTGTTTGAGTTTTCAAGATCCATTTCAATTAAAAATATTTGAAAATTTTGAATCTTACACAAAGAGGTGATTTCAGTACTGTTACAATGTCAATAATTTTAGAGAGAATGGACAGTCATTCAGGGAAGTTACTTTTTTAATTTTTAATAAGGTAACTCAGTTTCCTTCCCAAACTATGTTGCTGAATTTTGGTATCTCACATGGCTAGGCATGTTGCATTGTTATAAAACGAAATAAAGTGTTAGAAGTGTTTTACAAAATGATATTATTGACGGTATCCTATCACAGAAAGAAAACATTTCTGTAACTCTTTTACGGCTGAAAATTCTTAAAATTTATAACTTAATTACACATTTTTTCTGAAGTCAAAATATATTCTGGTGGCCTGAGGTAGTCAGCTTTATCCAGTGTGTATGCAACAGGATTTTTTGAGGGAATGGCAAACTTAATTGTATATAGCTGATGGCATTCCCCTTCCAGACATATGTCTCAGTTTTGGTTTTGTTGTTCTGTTCCCTGATCTAGAAGTTCACTTTGAAAAGCTGGATGAATGTTTTAAATATATTCTAGTAGATTTAATTAGGGACATTAAAGTGATAATAGTTAACCTTGACATCGTGGTTTTAAGAAAATGCCTCACATCCAGTCATGTATTTTCCCTTTCCCCACTGAAAGTTTCCATGCCCTCAGATGGAGTGCAACCACACAAGTGATTCATTCAGCACCCAGCACTGCAGAGGGAACTAAAATSTCTGTAGAGGTTCAGAAGGAAAGCAAATAGGTAGGTCTAGTGTGGCTCCATCACTGAAGAACAGAAACTTTGCTAGTGGCTGATGCTCACCAGAAGGCCCTGGCTCTCCCACAGCACCATGTGCTCTTCCATGTCCCACTGCCACCAGCATGTGTTTCTGACCTCACAGTCAGGACAAATACCGTGCCAAAAGGTCTGTTCAGGTGCACAGTAATAGAGGGAGTAGGAAGCTCTAGCCAAGAAGAGGGTAAGCACTGAGTTCTTATTGTCTATGGCTTTATTTTTCAAAAGACTACTGGTTATGATTATAAGGTAAAATGAACTAATCAAATGCTAACAATACCACAGGGACCAATAGAATGCTTCAAGATGCTTATTCATTGATTAAAGCTTGGCACAGTGTCTGAAGTAGAGCTAGCTAAGAATCATCAAGTCACTATAGTTGTTGAAAGCAAGCCACTAAAACAAATAATGATGAATAAAGATGTCATAGTAATCTTTGCATACAAAAATATTTTTCATACCAATGAAGACTGTTTTACAATATCAGACTGATGTTTGTTTTCTTATAGTTTTGAATAGATATCTAACTAAGAAAGCAGACTTGAAAAGCTGAGAATATGCATCCTAGTAAATAAAAACGTTCATTAACAATCTACAATACAGCTTGATTCTTATCAGTTTTTACCAACCTGTAGTATACCCTCTTTAAAAACCTCCTATTGGGGCCATTCCAGTTTATCTGAATAATTATCTATTCAATGGACTGGAGGGAGAGAGAAAGATCGTATGAACACCCAGTGGGGGACTTACTGAGGACATCCAAAACAGCCAAGCAGACTAATTTTCAAAGCACTAACCTCATAGGTGCAGTCCAAGGTGCATAGCAATGGGATAGGGGAACAATAGATACAAGTTGGAAACATGGGAAATTCCAACTTAATGTGAGGAGAAACGTCTTTACCATAAGGGTGGTCAGATCCTGGAACAGGTGCCCAAAGAGACTCTGCAGTCTCCATACTTGGATATACTCAAAACTCAGCTGTACAACCCTGAGCCATCTGCTCCAGCTGGATCTGCTGTGAGCAGGAGGCTGGACTAGATGACCTCTGTAGGCCTTCCTTGCTATCTGGGAATACAGGTTTTCTCAATGGTTTCATAAAAACCTTGGAGAGACTTTGGTCTGGGGTTGTTTGTTTGTATTTTATTTGTTTCAGAGGAAAGTGCTCAAAAAGTTGAAAAAAATTTTTGAACAGCAAATTCTGTTCTTTTCCACTCACATATACAATGCTGTGTATTTATATGCACTATATTGCCTTTTATCATTTCCCATACTGACTAAGTTCTTGGGAAAAAAAAAATAACAAGAAATTTTGTAGACATGAACATTGTAAATTAAATGAGAAGCCCAAATTTAGTGTAAGATAGTCTAAGATAATGTTCAAAAATGGAAAACTGTCCTCAGGAAATACAGTATCACCTACAGCTGAGGCTTGAAGTTACCACATCCTGTGCATGCTGTTGCTCAGCAAATGGACTCTCAACTGAACTGATGAGTCTGATTTTGGAAGAGTTTGGGTTGTTTTTTTCCTTTTTTTTTTTTTAATTTTGGTTTGATGTAACCCAGAGTACTAGCCATACAATTGCTAGAACGAAAATGTGTATGAATATATGTGAAACAAATTTTGCAAAGGGCTCTGATACTCTCTGAAAGCTCATCCTTGTGTCTGCGCAGTAGAGTGCTAATCATCACAGTTTATGAGTCAATAGCAAAAATTTCAGCTGGCAGTAACACTTAAGTTGGTAAATGCTAAGATATTTCAGATTAGCTCTGTTGACTTTGTTAAGATACAAGAATGAAACAGGTTTAGAGGTGGCGCAGCAGTGGTAATTATGATCTTAATAATGACAAACAACCTTTTAGTGATAATGTAATTTTGCCTTATAACACTTAAGTGCTCTGTATTTACTGGTCAAAAGACATTCTTAATACAAATAAAGAACTAAAAAATTATACTGTGTACCTAACTGTACAACAAATAATATTTTTATTCTTGACAAAACCATTTTCTTATAATGCCAGAGGGTTCTGCCCAAGTCTTTGTTCCAGTTTTTGGATACATTGACAAGATACAGTAATAATGAAATCAGGACAGAACACAAAACTGTGTGTTTTCCACAATGATTATGACTGATTTTACTCATTGTCTGAGGTACTGAGCAGTTGCAATATAATACGGAACTCTGACTACTGATGACATGACTGGAGAAATTTGACTTCCTCACATCAATCCTTTGTAAAACTGAAGGAAAAACACACACAGTACAATGAAGAGCTTGATGATGGGACTTACCTTTGGATTGCTTTCTTTATGTTCTTTGATCAAGAAACTGATGCAGCTTGGTTTGTTCATAGCACTACATGACAATTTTTTCATCGCTAACAAAGCTGTCATCTCAAATGACAGGTTTGCTCAGAATGCTCCACTGCATTTCTCAGCAACTTTTAGCAGTTTCTCCTGGTGAATGTCAATGTCTACATCAGTTCTGTGACTTTCTATACCTTCATGCTAATAATCATGCACATTCTGCAAATTATTAATACTACTCACTCATTGAAGGAGACCTAAATCACCCAGAAAAATTGCTAGGGAATGGTTTCAGCAAAGGTAGCTTTTTATACTGACCCTCCAGAGTTGCCCTCCCTGTTTTTTATAGTATGTAAGAAATAAGGCCCATTGGTGAGCACTTCTTTAATATTTAGCTCTCTGTTCTGAGCAACAATTAACTTCTTTCCAAATAATTTTCTGTCTTCTTGGAATAAAGTTAAGGGTTTGCAATCCCTTTTCTTCTGTTGATGACTAGAAGCATTTTAAATTCCTCTTTGAAAATCTGGTCAGGGAAGAGGATTGCTCACAAAATCATACACCACATGCTTCCTCCTCTCCTGCTTGCATTTTCAGGAAGTCCTCAGCAAACTCTGATGGATCCAGCTGGCAGATTGACATGATCTATTTGATCATCTCCCACTTGGTTCATCCAGTTGTTCTCAAGCAGGGCTTCAGCATCAGCTTGTATTTTTCAAATCCTAGATAACTGCAGATTTGCATGAGTTGATGTAGAATTGTTTCAAGGTCTCTTATTTGTCTTAAACAGATGCTGAGTGTTTAACAGTTACACAGTTCTTCTGACAGTCCCTGGAGGTTGCCAATGCCTGAAACAATCCCTGGTAGTCCCTGCAATATTTATTCCAAAGGCTGAGGCATCCATGATGCGTACTTTATACTTAGTTGTCATCTCTCATTGCTAAAGATACTCTAGATAAAACCTCAGGGATCTCTGTTGCTCTTTAACATGACCGTTTCAGCTCTATTTAGCACTAGACAATTTTTGGTGAGCTGATGTATCAACAAGTTGTCTAGATACACACAAATTTCCAGTTGTTGTCACAGAGGACATATTGTTTTCCTCCAAACTTGGCTTCTGGATTGAGAGGGAGGTGCTTCTTGGTGAAGCATTTTTTGTTAGTTGCCATGTGACCTCCTACATGCAGCTAGCATAGCTGTGAGAGTGGGTATTGTTATCATCCCCAAGAAGCAAAGCCTTCTTCCTCTGCTGAGCACAAGTGGCTGTTGGTACACTGCATTTTCCATTTCAGAATATTTGTCACTCTCACAATCACAGAATCACGGAATTCCAGAATGGCTGCGGTTGGAAGTGAACTCTGGACATCATCTAGTCCACTTCCCCTCCTCAAGCAGGGTCACCTAGAGCATATTGCCTAGGATCTTGTCCTGAGGGCTTCTGAATATCTCCAAGGAATGAGACTCCACAACCTCTCTGGGCAACCTGTTCCAGTGCTCTGTCTCCCTCACAGTAAAGTCACTTTTTCCTTATGTTCAGATGGAGCTTCCTGTGTTTCAGTTTGTGCCCGTTGCCTTGAGTCCTATCGCTGGGCACCACTGAAAAGAGTCTGGTCCCATCCTCTT